>NW_005841961.1:3278554-3283727 GCF_000455745.1 Alligator sinensis | reverse complement strand
TTTCAGGTAATGTACAGCTTCAAGTCCTAGAGTGAGATATGTCTATACTCTGGACCTCTCGATAGATCAGGCACATGTCATCAAAAACTTAGTACATTATAAGGGCTGTTGCCATTGACTTGGCTGCTCATCCATTTCTACCTACAGTACTGCTTTATAATCACCATTTATCCTTTTCTGGCCACCTTTTCCCAGAACTTCTGCACTCCTCCAGGAATCTGGGAAGGAGTTGTATTATTTTCTCCCACATGAAAAAGCTGTACTTTGTGAATAACATTAGATAATTTGCAACCCTGAACTGTAAAGAAATAGAAGTTACCTTATCTGTATGACCTCCAAGCTTCTTTGGAAGGCTTTGACTGATCCATCCTCTTTCTGGTTTGTTGAAAGACTGAGTGATCGCAATAGAAACTATTCAAAGTCTTTGATTAGAATAGATTGTGCTGCTAAAGGCCTTTCACAGGTTCCACTTAAACCTCATCTATCAGTGCCGTTCTTCTCAATGCCAAAGCACTTAGTATGAGGAACAGTTATTACACATTTTCCTGAATTATGGTCTACTCCATATGGCCATCCATGTCTAATACTTGACATGAGCTCCTGGAGTGACAGAACTGGGATGGTAGTTTCACCAGGGAGAAGGAGACTCCTTAGGCAATGAAGACAGATTGTTTCATCTCATGATTTAGTCTGAGGCTACTGAGATTCCAGAGAGGGTTATCAGTACTGTAGGTAAACAGGATTTGCATTTCATGGTGAAGACATGCAACAAGACACTGCTCTGGGACTCACGGAACAATGGTATTCAATCAGGTCTGCATAGCCAATGTGGCATACTGGACTAATACTGGTCTTTAGTCCTGTAATAGGAATCAATACTGGGCTATCCTGGATAACTCAGTAGGGTCCTTTTCCAGCTTCTTCAGTGAGGGCTCACTGCTGGAAATCAGGGAGAAATGTCTTAAAGAGAGGGGAAAAGAGTTCCTCTGCAAACAACCTTGTACTAGATGATCTTGGTGGCAGTACCTGCAATGTCAGAAGGAAGAAGACGACAAATCCTCAAGGGTAAACTTCAACATCAAAAGTAGAATCCACTAGGAGTGCCAAAGTTGACATTAGGAATACTCTCAGCATCACTAGCACATTCAATAGCATGGACTCTTATACCTTCTTAGCTTGTGGTGTTTTGTGCCTGTTCTTTGGATCTAAAAGGCTACTCTGTAAAGGTAAGCTCAATGAGCTTTTGGAGCCACGCTTTTATGAAGGAGTGGTGCCTGAGTCAGAATCTTATTTAACTTTACACGGACAGCAGTTACCTACTGGTGCTTAAGTACAGTTTGGATCCTACTTCATAGAGACTTTGGATACATGAGTATCCACAGGGTTACTAAGCATATGCAGCAAGTAATATGCTGAGGAGGTATGCAACTTCTTATATACATGCTCTGTGCAAGTATAAGTTACAAAACAGCATGAAAAGGTGAAAAGGGCCCTCCTATGTTTTAGCCCAATAGCTTAACAGTCAAGGCACTTGTCCACAAAGCAGGATTTCCCCTTTAATCCAGAGGGGATTTGAATATACAACCCTCCAACTTCCCAGCATAGTGATCTAACCACCTGATCATAGGTTTGAGGTTAATTCTTTTTTTGAAGCTGAGCCACAGCACCTTGCATTTAATGCTGGCTAAAATGGATGGAGAGCTGTGATGACCCCCTTCCCCCCCCTCATATTAAGAGAAGAAAGAGTCTAGGCAGGAACCCTGGGCAAATGCTGTAACAATTAGGCTAAAACATGGGAGATCCCACCAGGCCTAGCATCTAACACCCACTACTCATGAGTTTTTTTGCCAGATACATTTTTAAGATCAATACTGCCTGAAGGCATGCACATGCAAAGCTTCCAGGCTCTCCGTTGTGAAAATCCTGGGGTGAATTTCAAGGGTCTGAAGCAGCTCAAACTGCTCTGGGCCGGAAACCTTGGGCCTTCCAGATTACAAGCTAATTGGCTACCCTGGAGCTGCAAACCCTGCAAGCCACAATGGGATTTCCCTTCTGGGTACTGAAGACAGATCAGTTTCAGGAGCATTAGTCAGCTGGGAGAGTATTCTATGCATGTTTGCTCTGGTGATGAACCTACATTATTTGTATTTGTTAAACAAAGTCATCTTAAAAATTGATAAGCATCTGCATTACTTCATGTAAATACAGACTATTGCCACGTATTAACTTTGAAATACCCTATTACATTCGCTGGTTGAACTGTTATTTTGGTAATTAAAGTGGAAACAAGGAAGTGAACATTATAATGGAAATTAACAAACAGCAAGCAAGTCCACAGATAGGCATAAATCTTTTCCGTTTCTAGGATGCCTTTCCTTAAAAGCAAATGCTTTAAGAAATACATTTCTTCCTAAGCAACATAACACAGAAACACATTAGTCTTCCCGAAAGACAAAACATTGCATGGAGCCACCAGCAACAGCACCAGAAGTAAGAAGATTGAACAGATGGCTGATTGTGCATGAACTCTGAAATTCTGCTTAGACAAAAAAAAAGGTAATTTAAAACTAGGAACACAATGATAAGAAATGGTAGACTGTTAATCTAAGAGAACAGAAGTTCAGATACAGAAAAGAAAGAATCTGGGCAGTGAGAAGGGAAAATTTAAGAAAAAAAAATTCAAGCCATAATTTTCTAGCAGGAAAATAAATAAATCCTGACAGAAAGTTCCCAGTCAAAGAACATACAGGCAAGGGGGGAAAAACATGCTGTAAGAATGTCCCTGCTGACAGAATTCAAAACAAATAGTACTAGAAGTCTAAGCGTGAGCCAGTTACCAGAGTCAACAACTAGGCTATCAACTTTATCTGCTCTGAGCACTTCCTAGTGCTGACTTTAGTGCAGTGGTTTAAACCATGCAATCTATGGGTAAGTGGTCTACAACTACTCCTAAGCTAGAGACAGAAGTTGCACATAAACCAGTATAAGTGATCAGAAACTGGTTCAAATCTGCAACAAACAAATTCACTGCACATAAATCACTTTCAAAATGGCCAAAACTGATTTAAGATAAACCTGGATAGATACAGTATCAGATTTAATTGATTGAGCTTAAATTGGTTTACTGAACTTTTCTGTCCCAGATCCCCTCTGGATTTAAGTTAACTCACAGTCCCCCAGTATCCCAGGATGCCTTGTACCTTCCCAACAACCCCGCCCCCCGAGGTGGGCAGGCTAGTCTTGGCCCAAACTGTCTGATTCAGCTGAAGAGGGAGGTATGCTCTAGCACTCCTCAGCTTCTACAGGCATGTGGCTGCATTTCCAGAATCAAAAGTGAATGTCTGTTCACTTGCTTATCGATTCAATCTATGCAAGCTTAAACCAACCTGTGAAGATTGAATCAATACAGGCAGGCAAAAAGCCCAAGGCTGAACCTAGTTTTAGTGGATTAAAGAACTGGCACATTGCACAAAAAATAACTCTCCTTCTAACTTCCAGTTGCTAAACTAGGATAAAAAAAAAAAAAAAAAAAAAAAAAAAAATTCTACAGAAATGTACCAAATTTTACTACTTTTTCATGCAATTAAAATGAACTGATAAAATTCACATAGGGAAGTGATGATTGCAAGCAGATGAAGAAGTTGTCCACATCACCAAATTAGAGAGGAATTAGTTAATACAACACTTCCCACATCAATGATCCAGACTCTGAAAATGTTTAAGTATCACTCCTCATAGAGGCTTGTCTTCAGATGGACTAAACAGCCTCTTCCTCTTGCTTCAGTCCTTGCCACCTAGTGATGACACAAGGAGGAATGCCCAAGAGAAGATGGGTTCTTTCTGCAGTATGTGGTTTTCCAAGACCCTCAGAACATATTTTTGATTTTAAGCAAAAAAGAGAGACAGACAGTTCTCTTTCATCATGAACATGACATACAATATAAGTCCACCAAAAGTTTATTCCAATAATGCCTCAAAGGGATACAACCAAAATTCTATTAAAAACAAACAACCCCCCCCCACCCCCAAAAAATCCCCACCAAGCACACACATTTGAGTAATTTAAAATTAACAAAATGTTAAGTGATCAGGACAAAAGGAAGATTTCTTTTATGGAAGATAAATTCAAAGTAAAGAGTAGAAGAGTATTACATCACTTGATGGAAATCAAAATATTATGAACTGTCCCCCCCATTTTTAATTTAACCCTCTCCCTTCAGTGACCCCAACATCCAATTTAAAAACATTTCTTATGCATAATGCTTGTGCTTTTGCCAACATGCTGACAGTTTCCTTTTCTAATTTAAAGGAATTTGTGAACTGCTACTATATTTGTATTAACATTTAATATTTTTAAAATATGAAAAACCCTATATAAAACTTTTTAACAGTTAAATGAACATGTGTGGGACTTGAAAGAACAGGGTCCTTTTATAGGTGACAAAGAAGTCTGCAAATTAATCTCATCTATTAACAAGACAGGCAAAAATATGGAACCCCAGGATTACTTTTAAAAGCTTGATTAATATTTGCAACTGTTAAGTCAACAATCTGGTTGGTTCTTGTGAATTAAAATTTGCCTACAGTTTTATAGTACACTTTTAAAAATATGCAAACATACTAGGATCATTTCATTTTTATAAGTTTACATGCAGGACTATTGGGACCTGAACCTGCCAGCTGATGCATCCTTGCAACCAGGTCTCTCAAACATCCATCACAAAGTTGGCATCCCTTCACTTTTGAGGTAAACAATCCTCAAGAATAAAATAAAAGAATAATGAAACTAAAAAGTTATAGCAAATATTGCTTATTTATGCTCAAAAGTAACTCCCACAACATTGATTTCCTTGATTTTTCCTTCCCCCTTCTCCCTCTGCTTTTTTGGTTCTTTGTAAAGAATCTGGGCTTCAGATGAATGGCAAAACCTGCAATTCTTTACCATCTAGGAATCAAAACCATATAAGAAGAGACTAAAAATATGACATTCAAATCATAGGATTGGAATTTTTTTTCAAAAATTACTCACATGCCAAGCCCCACCAGGTGGACCTTTGCCAAGCACTATATGTGGGATATAGTGATGTTGTTCTAGCTTCCAGTGCAGAACTGGTGGGTAGTCATAACCAAAGTCAGCCTCTGGATGAAGCAGTGTATCAAAAAGTACTGCCAC
>NW_005841961.1:3259161-3278432 GCF_000455745.1 Alligator sinensis | reverse complement strand
GTCCTTCAAGTCCTTCAGACAAGTATTCCAAATCCTAAATCAGGCAAAAAGAGTTCCTTGGTAATACAGTTCTTACTACACAGTACAGGATTCTGATGTGCATAAGAGAACTCTAATAGAAAGTCACTGTTAAAAGATGAAAAATTAAAAGAAACCCACAGTAAATTAGTTACTTTTGGGTTAAAATATTTCCTATGGGGCATCTTCCATAATGTAAGAATCCAGGACTAGAACAAGCCTCCTTGACTATTATGCCCCATCCCATGTTCAGAGGCAAGCCATTTTCTAAAAGTTCCAGAGAGAGAGAACGAACTACTCTCACCTTTTTCAACATCATGACTGAAAAAACACCTTATTCGAGATGGAGAAAAATCATCCCAAACCTGGCAACATGCCACAGGCAAAGAACAGGAGAAAGAGAGAGAGAGAGAGAGAGAAAATACAAACACGGCAGTGACAGAAGATCCTAGAAAGGAGGACTAGGTGATGCAATAAAAAGGAAAACCAGTCAGAGCTAGACAAAAATTCCTTCCTAACCCCAAACCTAGCAAGACAAGCCAACATTGGAAAACTATCAAGAGACAACTGAGGGCAGGCTAAACCCTGGGGACACATTTTAACTTAACTGAAATACATTTCACTAGGAAAACTTTGAGAGGAAGCATCATTTTTAAGAAGATGGTCTGTTCCTCTTAAAAAGGAATATCTGGGATTTCCAATAATTCCAGTTCCATAACGCAAAGTAAGGGAGATTTTAGAAATCTGTCGTCTCATCATAGGTGTCCAACTTCTCAGCGGCCAGGGGCTGCATGTCCCCAGGACTACACACCATGAATGCTGCATAACATGGGGGTTAGACCCTGAAACACTGTGAGCCTCACAGGCTGCAGGCTCCTTGGACTCCCACAGGCTGTGCTGTCCCATCTCCAAGAATGGGGAGAGGAAGCAGAAGCTGGAGGAGGAATGAGGGGCTCAGAGACCCCCAGTGGCAGCAGGAACACTGAAGGTGCAGTGATCAGACCAGAAGCCTGAGAGCTATAAATTAAAGCCTTCATGGGCCACATGCAACTGGTGGGCCATCAGCTGGCCAGCCCTATTTTATATCATCATGTTAGGATAACTAGACAGGAAGTGGTCTTCCTATTTTATTTAAATGCTATTCATAGGTTTTAGGTATTTTATAGATATTTCCTCTTAGCAGATAAGGAAAGGTGATGTTTTGTTCTCCAAAAAAACCGATGATACTCTGTGGCTGCTAAATGACAGAAGCATACAGAGTATCTGTAGCCAGGAACTGGTTTTCCCACCACAAATCTAGCAGCAAGACTTTAATGCCTACAATGCTGACATACTGAATTATGTTAAAAGCACCAGACCTTGCTTAAGACCCAGATGCCAGCTGTGCCCCCTCATTAACATAGACAACATAATCACTGGACCAAATAAAAACTATTTTCCAGTTCATCCAAAGTTCATTCACCTGCACCTTAACCAATATTATATAAACCATCAACTGCTTACAGTGCCCCTCTGCTATCTATATTGGACAGATGGGGCAATCCATACTCATAAGAATTAAAGAACACTGATCTGACAGTAGCACTAGAAAGGCAAAATACTTTGAGGTCAGCAATGGAATGTCCAAGGAGCTTAGAGTGGGTCTTCTTAGACAGCAAAACTTAAGAAATGAACTTGAACGGAAAATTAAGGAACAAGAACTCATCCATAGATTGGATTGTGTTAAATATGCTCTAAACTGAGCCTATGGATTCTTATCCCATGACCTGGATTAGCCATTATAAAATCATACGTCTGTGAAGGTACAGACACAAGTGACAATTTTCACCTGATCTGGCCCCTGAAAGTGCTCTACAGCAGTGGTTCCCAAACTCTTGTACACGTACCATAAGTGGTACGCAGACAACCTGTGAGAGGTATGGGGCAAGTGGCGCACAAAGAGACAGATAGCCAGCTGCAGGTGGCCAGGAATGCAGACTGGCTTCATGTGGAGCAGCATCCAGCAGGTAAGTAAGTATGTTGGGGGGAAGGGGTGTGGGGCAGACCAAGGCCTCATGGTGAGGGATGGAGTGGGGCAGAGGCAGGGGCAGGGATGAGTGGGGCCCCCGGCCAGGCTGTGGGACGGTTCGAGCCCTGAGTGGCTCATCCAGGGGTGCTGGGGGGGCTCCTGCCACTGTGCACACCCTAGGGGAGACATGGGAGGCACCTGCCGCCCCAGGTGTGTGCAGGGGGGAGGCAGGCTGCCCACTGGGCTGCGTGTCCCACTGCCGTTGTTTCAGAAGCTGTGTGCAACACTAGTTGTACCTCCTGTTGCCAGGCGGGCAGAGGACACAGCACAGCCAGTACGCAGGAGGCACATGGTGTCACACGCAGCTCCTGAGGCAACGGCAGCAGGGCATAGAGCCCAGTGAGCAGCCTGCCTCCACCCTGTGCAGAATCCAGCGGGGGCACATGCCCTCATGCCTCCCCCAGGGGTATGTGCAATGGTGGGGAGCCACACACCCCCAGCACCCCTGGACAAGCCTGCAGCTCAGCCCTTCTCCTGGTGCTGTCTTCAGAATGGGAAGGGGGAAGAGGAAGTTTGGTGTGGGTTTTTTCAGCTAGTGCTGGAGGGTGGAGTGAGTGGATTGGACCCCCTCCTCCCAAGGTGCAGAGGCTCCAATCCAACTGCCCCACCCTCCAGCACTGTCTGGGCAATCCCCAAAACAAGCTCCCTTTGCTCCCTTTCCCCTCTCCTATTCTGAAAACAGTGCCTGGGCTAGGAAGGTGGAGGGGTGTTGCTAGGGGAGAACGAAGCCGCTTTAAATAGCAGTTTGATCTCCCAATAGCAAACATCTGTTGGGTCTGGGGGATCATTATAACTCATGGTACTACCTGTAAAATGTCATGAGTTACAATAGTAAATGAGCTACCTGCTTTGTTTTTCTCTCCATTACCCATCTCTCCTTTCTCAGCAGTCTTCCCTCTTTTTCCTCCCCCACTTCCCTACCCTTTGTATTCTAATAACTGCTTTTAAATTTAGCAGCTGTGCTTCCTGCAGCCCCTTCACAGGATTAGATAAAGTAAGCCTTCTACTTAAGAAAGCTTATGTTATACACCTCTGATTTAGTTAATATATGAAGGTGCAAATCTACCTTGTGTTCTGCCTGGTTAAAAAGAACAAACCTACAACTTTTCAGCTACTGATACAAAATTCATACCTCTCTTTTCCTGTGCCCAGGTTATTCTTCCACTCTTCCCCCAAGTTCTATGAATTAAAACCAGCACAGTGAAATATGTTTGTCAACGTGAGAGTACAGACTCAACTAAGCACTATATCCTACAGTAAGTGAGTATTGTTATCAATTAGATTCAGGTTTTGTCTAAGTAAGTATAAAATATAACTTACTCAGCAGTGCAGGGTTTTATATCAGAACTGAATTTAAGCCAAAAAGCTTAATGTTATTTTGTGCAAAGAAAGCAGTGTCAAAAGTTGATGAAAAGCTTGTTAATCTATTTTACATTCATCAGATAAAGCTTGCTGAATCCTTGCAGAGAAGCTGGCTTCAGTTTCTGGGCTTGTAATTCTTATAATTAAATTTAGCATGTTTTACTTTCAAGTGCTATAATACCTTGTGGGGGAGCCTAACAAATATCTTCATTTTACTGGGGAAGGACATGGAAGAAAGACCCCACAATTTGCTTCAGACCACAATGAGAGCTCCTGGCTTCCACTATTATGCTTATACCACAAACCTCTCAAAGATTAAGATTACTGTGAGTCTAAGAATTCTTTGTGGGTTAAGTACGTGCCAACAGCCCTACTTATGTTAAATCAGCACAGACCTATGCTAAGGAAATGCATAAAAGGAAGAGTCTACTACCGTATTAATTTAACATTTTAAAAGAAAATCAAACAGGCTAAAGGGCTTAGAAAAAAAGAAAGACACAAACTTACTTGATCAACAATAGATAGATGCCTAGCTTCTTCTAATTTATTGTGCAAAATGGGATTTGGATGTATAGCTTCAGGAGACAAATATGGCCTGTATCCAGACAGCATATAAGAAAGGCAAATACCTGAAGGTCCATTCCCTATTTTAAAAAAGAAGATGTTAATATTCTAACAAAAATGTCATGAATCATATTACAGAAACTAATGTTTGTAAATTATGTAATTATCTTGCTATTTCTTTTGTAGCACCACAATAACGTGTAAGGCATACAAGGTCCTTGTTCAAGAAAAGCTTACTACGAGTAGAAAAGTTTACTTCAAGTTCTATTACAAAGGGCCTTTTCAAAAATATCTCAGCAGAATATTTGAGTGGCACAGAAGAATAGCTGGTTGAAAAGAGAAAAAAAGTAGTTACATTTTTAAAGATATTTACATCAGCTACCAACCAAGTCTCTTTCACATAAACTATTCAACAAACCTATGAAAAACTGTCATATATCTGACTTCATGTTAATTCCTAGAAAAACTTTTAGAAAAAAAATTCACAACTCAAATCTCACAGTCAATGTAACAATGACAGGTGACCAGCAGCCCAAGTTTGCCTATTTGTCCTTCCTTTTATAATTAGCAGATTATTTGCTCTCTCAGTGCCGGGACCTCGCTGTACTAGGCACTATGAAAGTGCAGAGCAATTGGTCCCTGATGCAAAGGGCTCAGAATGCAAGGGTAAGACCAATGAATGACAGATGGATACAAACAGATGGGGGAAATAAATGGAATCAAACAATACTTGGAAGCAAAATGAGTACTAAGCTCAGCACATCAGCATAAATATTAGCTATGGCCAAGATGTATGTTAGTTAGTTGATGGGGTGGCCAGGGCTTAGTTTGAAAACTAATAAAAGCAGCAAAAAGGTCTATTTTAACATCTTCCTGAATCCCTTTTCCAATAGTTTATAGAATGATATTGTACCCTATCAATACCATAACTTTAATATAAATCAGAACAGGTTAAAAATAGCTGTTTTCAAATGGATTACTATATGGTAGAAGTGGTAATATAGATAGGAACTTGTATCTATCGTCAGATTTAGTATCAGATACAGATACTTATTGCATTTTCAGTTGTATTAAACAATATGGGATTTTGACATGATTAACATTTAGAAACCACCATAACAGATGCATACACACCAAAACCAGATAAAAAGAATACTGAGGGTGCAAAGCCAACCAAGCCTTAAGGCAGGAAAAGCCTGGGGAACCTTATGTGCAGTTCAAGCACACGATAGCATATATGACTTTTCTCCCACCAGACCACTGCCCTCAGCACTTGCACAAAATATGCAGCATTCACCTAATGAATATCTTCCAATATTTTTTTATTCTCATTCTTGAAGGTGCACGCCCTGTGCAATATTTACTGCACATTTTTCAAACCCTGCTCTGAACACCGAATTACTATACGTCTTCATGGGCTTGACTATGGCACTTATCCTTTATATGGACCTGTAAAAAAAGGTTGAATGAAACACACTTTGAAAGCAAATTTATTATCAAAAGGGGAGATCCATGAATCTTTCAGTTCTTGAAAGGAGTCTCCTCTAGTAGACAGACTTATTTTGTCTGCTCCCTCCCAAATATGAGGTTTTTCTCCCTTGTCATGTTCTACCTGTCCCCATCTCAGTCCTGTCTCTTCTCTAACATCGGCTTTTTACTGTAACTTTATTCTCATCCCTTGGCCAGTCCCAGTTTCCCTGCCAAAAAAAATCATAATCTTATATTCTGAGTCTCCTTTTGCTACTTGATTCCAGGCTCTTCCTCACTACACAAAACTACTGGTTCATTATTCAACCAAATAATGTAGTTCTCTTGAGGACCACAACTCCTGATGGACCTGTTTCCCCTCCTCCCCTACACATTACTACTTAGTCTCAGTTCTCTTGTCCAGTTGTGTCCATAACCAGCTCCCGACTTCCCCCAAACCCTTGTCACACCTCCTAGTTCAAGCTTTATTTTAATTCAGTCTCAGCCTGCCCCTTTGTCTTTGCCAGTGACTTTTCCTTTTTCCTGTCCAGCTCATCTTTCCTTGTCCCAACCTACTCTTAAACTTCGCTCTTAGGAACAACCGAACTATTATGGCTGAAATTAAAAACAAAATAGCCTGAAGCAGATGCCAGCATAAGGCTGGCATGGCTATAATAAAAAGAAACGCGAGAGGGACTTCTATTGCAAGTGACAGTGTATAACCTTCCTGCTTAAATACCAGTAAGTCAACTGGTGCGAAACACCAAGATCTTTTCTGCACTACAAAAGTACCCCCATAATAGGACTGCACTTAATCATTCCCAGGGAAAAAAATAGATCTCATGCACAATGCAACTGTAATAAAACTTATCCCTTGATTTTATTAACCATGTATTATAGAAGGAGCCAAATATAAAAATTTCCTCCAAGTTTAAATATTTTAGATTGGCAAGAACTGCATCTTCAAACAAACATGCTATCCCCAGAGCATTGGAATCCCAATTGGAAGACCTGGGTAATACTGGGTAATACTGTCATAATTATACTCCCAGTATCCATATTATTTATTATTGACTGTACTTGAAGAGCTTCTTATCCAAATAATGTAAACATTTCCCCTCTTTCTTAAATTATAACTGTAGCTGAACAAAGATCCACTTCTACAATCTTTAATTTAAAACATCCACACTACGAATTAATACACTGCAATGCAAATACCTAAGTTTGTTAATCAATTAGTGTAAAAATTGAAACAAAGGCTTGTCATTCGGATGAAAACTGAAGAATGCTCTTTGTTTATAAGGCAATGAACAGCAGCCTGGGGAAAACAGTAATGCTTTTTTTGTTCAGCACAGAAAACTCTCTAGACTTAAGGCTCCATCTTGAAATTTAGCATTTGCTGAAACTTTCACATTTTCTAAACCCAGTTGTTCCGCTGTCTCCCAATCTCTTAAAAACCTGGAATATGAGGGAATAGATTTGCTAACCGAATGACAGATTACCTCTATTGCCCTAATCCAAAGGAGCAAGATTACCTCTCTCAATTCCTTGTAATAGGTTTAGGTTAAATTCCATTCTAGAATAAGATGTTCCTGGGTGTTCCAATTTGTTCTATTTATTACACTCTCAGGGCACTTACACACGTGCCTGACACTTGCTCCGACATGTTCTAATGCCCCCACCATCATTTTGAAGTGTGGGACACTGAATACATAAGACACCGAGGCAGACAAGGTTCCTTGGGTGAATTTGATATCTTTTATTAGACCAAACCAAATAGTTGGAGAATAGTTATTAAGCAAGCTTTCGGGTTCAAAAACCCTTCGTCAGGCTAGGAAGTTTCAGCAGTTGGTGTGTGCTCTTCCTGGATTCCTTCCAACTGTTTGGGTTGGTCTAATAAAAGGTATCAAATTCACCCAAGGAACTTGTCTGCCTATGTCCTTAGACCAACACGGCTACAACCTAAACCCCTAAGATACCGAGGGAATTTTAATTATTAAAATGCCACCCTTCACTCCAGAGCATATGTAAAGTTGCCCTTAGATGTCATCTGTTACATATCTGCAGTAACATCCAGTATTAGATAATGAAAATAGGAGCTAAATTTCCCTTTGAAAATAGGATTTTCAAATTTATGATGACTACTTAGTATATTTTAGAGAATTTTATAAAAGGGGAAAATTCTTCTAATAGAAAGGGCATTTTTATAGGACAAATTATTTGATCTTATGAATTAAGTTAAGTTATTACAGGCTTCCTGTCCCCCAATTTGATCGAAGAGAAGCTGGGTGACAGTGACCATGAGCTGATCACCTTCACCTGGGTGACAGTGACCATGAGCTGATCACCTTCCCCACCCGCCGTAAAGCTGGCAAGTCAGTCAGCAATACAGAAGTCCTCGACTTCAAGAAAGCTGACTTTGACAAGTTCAGGAGGCTTGTCAGTGAGGCCCTAAAAGGCCACCACCCAAAGGGGATGGGAGTTCAGGACAAGTGGTTGCTCCTCAAGGGAGCAATCCTGGATGCGCAAGCAAAGTCTATCCCGTCTTGGAGGAAAGGCAGCAAAATGGCACAGCAGCCCCCTCGGCCCTCCAGGGAACTAGCGGACCTCCTGTGTCTAAAAAGAAAGACCTACAAAGGGTGGAAGGATGGATCCACCTCCAAGGAGGAATACTCTGCACTGGTCTGGACCTGCAGGGGGTGAACCAGGAAAGTCAAGGCTGCGAAGGAACTCCAACTAGCTACAAGTATCAAGGACAATAAAAAGTCCTCTTTTAGATATGTGGGAAGCTGGAGAAAAAGCAAGGACAACATTGGACCCCTGCTAAACCAGATGGGACAACTGACACCTAGGAAAAAGCAAACTTGCTAAATGGGTACTTTGTGTCAGTTTTTCACCAATCCCATTGGACACCCCTGCCCATTATGGGACATGGAGGCCCGGATGAGGGAGAGTCCTTATCCTCCATCAATGCTGACCTCATGAAGGAACACCTTGAGAGGCTGGATACCTTCAAGTCAGCCAGCCCTGACAGCTTACACAACAGGGTGCTCAAGGAGCTGGCTAGCATTGTAGCTCAGCCCCCGGCACAGATCTTCGAAAACTCCTGGCGCTCCGGTGAAGTGCCCAAAGATTGGAAGAAGGCCAATGTGGTGCCTACCTTCAAGAAAGGGAGGAAAGTGGATCTGGCAAACTACAGGGCCATCAGCCTGCCCTCTGTCCTGGGGAAGGTCTTGGAAAAGATTCTCAAAGAGGCCATTATTAACAGACTGGCTGATGGCAACACCCTGATGGATAGCCAGCATGCGTTTGTTACGGCTAGGTCTTGCTTGACCAATCTCATTTCCTTTTACAACCCAGTAACCTATCACCTGGACAAGGGAGAAGAGGTTGATGTCATATATTCTGACTTTCAAAAAGCCTTTGATCTGGTATCCCATGATCACCTCTTGGCAAAACTGGCTAACCGTGGCCTCGGCCTCACAACGATCTTTTGGCTGGGTAATTGGTTCTATGGTAGGACCCAGAGGGTGGTGGTTGACGGAAGTCAATTTTCATTGCGCGCTGTGAACAGTGGAGTCCCTCAATGCTCTGTCCTTGGACGTATACGATTTAACATCTTCATTAGTAACGTAGACATTGGTGTCAGAAGCAGACTAGCCAAGTTTGCCGATGATACTAAACTCTGGTGGGTAAAGCATCCACACCTGATCCAGGCAGACCTTGACAGGCTCAGGAAATGGGCGGATAAGAACCTGATGGTGTTTAACACTGAAAAAGGCAAGGTTCTCCACCTTGGGAGCAAAAACCTAGAGCATGCTTATAGGCTTGGCAGTGCCATGCTGGCTAGCACTACGGACGAAAGGGACTTGGGGGTCATGACTGACCACAAGATGAACACGAGCCTTCAATGTGATGCTGCGGTTAGTAAAGCGAGCAAAACGCTGGCTTGCATCCATAAATGCTTCTCGAGCAAATCCCAGGACGTCATTCTCCCGTTGTACTTGGCCTTGGTGAGGCCACAGCCAGAGTACTGCATCCAGTTTTGGGCTCCACCATTCAGAAAGGATGTGGAGAAGCTTGAGAGAGTGCAGAGGAGAGCCACGTGCATAATCAAAGTTCAGGGGTCGGACTTGATGATCTGCTCAGGTCCCTTCCGACCCTACCAACTATGAAACTATAAGGAAGAACTTTTTTACTGTCCGAGCCCCCAAGGTTTGGAATAGACTGCTACCGGAGGTGGTTCAAGCACCTACTTTGAACGCCTTCAAGAGACATTTGGATGCTTATCTTGCTGGGATCCTATGATCCCTGCTGACTTCCTGCCCCTGGGGCAAGAGGCTGGACTCAATGATCTTCTGAGGTCCCTTCCAGCTCTAGTGTCCATGAATCTATTTACACACAACTTTATATGTGCCAAGATTATACTAAAAATGTATTATTCTAATATAATAAAATTAGAATAATTATGATTTTAATTTGTCTGTGTGTGTGTCCGTCTGTCAGTCTGTAATACTTTTGCCCAACTGCACATGTGCCAATTGACTGCGCGGGCTGGGGCCAGCTGAGTTAAAATGGCAGCCCCCTCTGCCAGTGCTGCCTCCCGCAACTTCCGGTGCAGCAGCTCCCTTTGCCCCACTTCCACACATGGCAAAAAAATAAACTGGCACAAGCACGTTACAAGTGGCAGGGCCAGCTGAGGAATGGCAGAATCCCCTCTGTCAGCCCCGCCCCCTCCAGCAGCCTCCCGTGCAGCATCTCCCTCCACCTCACCTCCACAGAGGCAAAAATAAAAAAAATTAGGTAGAGCACTTTAAAAGCGGAGGGGCCAGCTAAGGAAAGGCGGGAATACCTTCATCATAGCGGGGGGTAAGACCCAGGGCTCCATCCCTGCTGCCCCCCCTTCTCCTGTCATTCTTCACATGCATGTTTAATAATAAAACTAGCAAACTGCCCAACACCAAACCAAATCTTGGTAATAAAACCCAAAGTACTGTTATCACACTGGTAAAAGAAAGTAATTTTTAAATCATTATCTTAAAACCCAATTTGATCTTAACAGCACTACCTGAGTAAGGTGTATCTGAATGAATAAGGGTTTGCAGAATCAAGTTTTAAATCAAACATAAAGGTAGGTAATGCTGAGAGGGGGAGATTAAAGAAAGGGCAATAGAGCCACGAGATGAATTGCTTGCATACTGGAAGTATCACATTAGGGTTTTATTATTACTACTTTTAGTGTGTTGATGCAGTGGAAACAATAGTGGGAAGGGGAATTGTTTTAATAAAGAATATAAGGACAGAGAGACTACAGCATACACATAATCAGGGAGACTATTTTGATCATGAGGGGCAGCATTGGAGAAAGATCATAAAGTAGAACAGTGTACAGGTTTCGTCAATCTTTTATTCTCTCTTACTTCAGTATTAATTCATTTTAGTTTGTTTTCTTTTAAGAGCTCTTAAGTGTGACAGCCACATATTACAGATAAGCTATCCGCTGTGAAGATCATGTTAAGAGGTTTCCAGGTATAAAATATCTGATTAAATAGCACTAAGACATACTTTAGATATTAGTGTGTATTTTTCACTGGTAGAAGTCAAGGTAGCTACATTTGTTTTCAGCACTGCCCTACTATGAAGGTAGAAGAAATGCAGAGCACAGGTACTTCTACCTTGCCTTCTGACTAGCCTCAGACTAACATAGCTCACTTCTCTCTCCACACAATGTACAGTTACTGAAACTAATGCAACTCTGGCCTTGTACAGACATTCTGTTTCTCCTGAGATTTACTGTTCTCCCAGAAGAAACCACAAATACACAAGTGTTCAGGCTTTTTCTCCCAGAATAAAATTGGCAGCTCCAGGGGAAAAAAACAACCCGACCTGGACACAACCAGGGTTCAAATCACTTCCTAGGGAGTTTTTCCTCAAGAAAGTGAATGTCTGTAGATGCTGACAACACAGGATGACCATGGGCAGTCTGGGTTACCCAATCAGGGCTGCCTTATGCATTGCTGTCATCTATTGGCAGGCAGAGCCTGCAGACCCTACTGAGATATGTCCACAGGGACCCCCCCCTCCAGGTGACAGTGTCAGCATTGCAAGCTTTCCACTCTCTAGGTTTTCAGCGTTCAAGTGTCTGTACATATGGCTCTGGGTGAGTTTTTCTACCACGAGAACAAGCCTGGGAGAATTCTCCTAGATCTGAATGTGTGTACACAGTCTCAGGTCAATAACCATGACAGTCCTGAACTATGGTACACAGAAAGATAGGAAATGGCAGGTGTTCCTCTCAAGTTTGGTCTACACTTTATAGTTTGCACTTGGAAAGCTTAAATTCTTCTGGAAAGTATGAGTGCACCCAAACTCATAGATAGCATCTTTATGGCCAGAACCCCCTCTTCTTCTGACAGAGTAATGCAAACACTGTGAGAAACAAAAGACTACTGCTGCCACCTGGCAGCTGACAGAAGATGTGTACAGACAAAGCCCATGCTTTCTGCTGCCTGCTACCACCCCTGGAACAGCTGGTGCTTCTCTGGGCTCACTATATGTCTTGCCAGCACAGCCGATTAGTTGGAGCTGCCAGAACACGGTGTGGTATGTACAAACTCTGGAAGCTTCCTGCCGTCAGACTTATAAAGATAGTCATGCCACAAAATGTGAAATTCAACATAGTGATTCATGCTTCCATCCTTTATAAGCCTCTCTTTAGACATAGGAGGTCCATGAGTTCCCTGTAGAGCGAAGGGGATTGCTGAGCCCTTTACCACCTTTCCTACAGGTTGGGATGGACTTTCATTGTGCTTCTAGGATTGCTGCCTTAAGGAGCAACCACTCATCATGAACTCCCCTCCCTATCAAATCATGGCCTCAAAAACAAGCCTCCTGAGCTTATGAAAGTCGGCTTTCCTGAAGTAGAGGACTACTGCATTGCTAGCTGACTTGCCAGCTTTGTGATGGATAGTGAAAGTGATCAACTCATGGTCACTTTCACCCAGCATCCCTTCAATTCTTAGGTTGCTGATTAGATCATCCCCTTTGGCCAGTACCAAGTCCAACAGCACCTTACTCCTTGTTGGCCCATAAACAGCTTGAGACAGGTAGAGCTCATCCATGCACGTGAGAAAATTTTGAGACTGATCGGATTTGGCCGAGTGATCTTCCCATGAGATGTCCGGGTAGCTGAAGTTTCCCATGACAACCATGCACCGAGAGCATGCAGCCTTGCCCAGGTCCCTGGTGAATTCATGGTCAAGCTCTTATTTCTGATTTGGAGGTTTGTAGTAGATTCCTACCACTGTATCCCCTTCGCCACATTATCCTCATATTCTAACCTAGAGGGGCTCCAGTTGTTCTCCTTGGGTACCAATCTCAGTTTGTAGGGATGTGTAGCTTTCCTTCACATAGAGCTACACCCCCGCCCCCTTTTTTTCAGTACAATCTCTCCTGTACAGGGTATAGTCATTTATACCCGTAGTCCAGTCACAGGAAGAGTCCCATCAGGTCCCTGTTATTCCTATGAGATTGTAGTCGTTTTTGTTTAGCAGAAGGACCAGTTCCTTCTGTTTATTCCCCAAACTCCTGGCATTAGTATACAGGCAAGTAAGTATGCTGTTGGAAGCCCTAGGCTTCCTTGCACTCATGGAGAAGCTCTGTTCCTGGGCTAGGGTAGGAGTGGGTTACCTTGAGCATCCTAACCTGCTGATTTTGCGGTTGATGCTTGGTGAGCTTGCTTTGATAGCTGTCTGCCCATCTCCGGCCAGCTTAGTTTAAAGCCCGGTCAAGCAGGTCAGCCATTCTGGCTGAGAAGAGCTGCTTCCCCAGTGGACTGAGGTAGAGACTCTCTCTTCCCAACGGAGAGAGGGGCAGTGGTCTGAAGTGTGGACTGTGGTTGTAGAAGCCAAAGCCTTCATGATGGCACCAACACTGCAGTCTTCTGTTTACTACCTCAATTTGTCTCTCCTCCTCAGCCTGTGACCCGTAATCAGAAGGATCAAGGAAAAAAACACCTGTGTCCCCAACCCCGAGCCCTGTAGTTATTCGTGACCCAGCTGCGATTGCTCTGAGCCATGTCATTTGTGCCCACATGAATAAGGAGCATGGGGTACTGGTCAGAGGGCTGGATAAGTTCTGAGATCCCCTCAGCCACATCCCAGATATGGGCTCCTGGGAGGCAGCAGACCTTCCGGGCTAAGGGGTTGGGGAGACAGATCCTTTCGTCCCCCTCAGGAGGGAGTCTCCCACAATGACCACTCTGTGTTGCACTTAGGGATGGTAGCTGGTTGTGTTTCTTCCTCACTCGCAGGAGCTGGAAGCTCTGCAGGCTCTACTGGTGCTGCGAGGGGTTCATACCTGTTGCAGAGATCCAGAAGGGTGGTGACCATGGTGCAGTGAGCCTTGGGGCCAGAGACAACCTTTGTTCAATTCCCTGGCTAGACAGTATGGGAGTGCCTCTTGGCCTCCCTTGTCCTGGCTGGCAACCTAGCTCTTTCCTCTTCTTTCTTGGGGTGCAGGGCCTGGCAGTAGGAGTCAATCTCCTGTTCACCATCCCTGATGGCATGCAGCCTCTGCACTGTGGTCTGGAGCTCCACTATCTGGCTTTCCAGAGACTCCAATACGGAGCAAACCCCACAAGGGGAGCTGGCAACGCTCCTGATCCCACGAGCCTAGAGTTGTGCCAGGCAGCCCCCACAGCCGAGAGCCAGAGGGCTCTATTTCTCCAAGACAGCTCCTGTATCCCTATATCAAGTTAAGTGAGTTAGGATGTGCCGAGCTATTTTTGAAGAAAGATTCTGCAGTTTTGTGGTGCGAGATGCTCACCTAGGCACTCTCAATTGAGGGTCCCCTGCTAAAGAACTCATTCCTTGGTGTACATAGTCCACTGGCTCTCAACTTTTCTCAAGCTTTAGGCACTCCTCCGTAGTTTTTTTTAACATGAGGTGCTACTCAGTTAATAAAAGGTAACTATAATTACCTTCTCACACAAAGGCCAGGCAGTTAGAGGGTAGCAGGTATCATGGAAACCTAGCTGAGAATTGCTAAATTAGTCAATTAGCCTGTTTTATATTGCAAGCTTTTACTTACTGGACTGCAGACTTTATCAAAGGGTTAATTTAAACCAACTGGCTTGGGGAAAATAGGTTTCATTTCACATTAATTTTAATTGCAGTACTCAGATGTTTTAACAAGCAGTGCAAAAAAATTAATAAAGAGTTACTGAAAACCTGAAGTATAGCTACCAAAATTCAAAATCAATGTGTAGCCCCAACTCAGCGGGACTCCATATAGGCATAAAAAGTATAATTTTGTAGCTCACACCACAGATCAGGGCTGAAATCACTCCTACATTTAATCATACTAAACACTGCAGGTCAACTTCTTCCCCCCCTTCAATAAGCATTTGCATTCAAATACATTTCACTGGTAACTAGTCATCTAACATCATAATTTAATGTTACTATAATTAACCGTAACTACAGCAATCAAAAAATACTTTCACTTTGGAGATCCTCATCATTTGTTATTAATTATAAATTGATCTGTATTTCTTTAAAATAAAGGTAGTGTCACAGAAGTCAATTACTGGGAACAAACCTACCTATTATTACAATTGGCAGAGTCAGGAGTTGGTCCCCAGGCAGAGTGGTTTCTTCTAATAATGGCATTCTTTTAACTTTCCTCTCAAAGCTATCACCAAAATACTGCACGAAGGAACTTAAAAGTTGTCCTTCAGTTTCAGCACCACTGTAATTTCTATTCATGAGTTAAAAAGAAAAAAGAAAGAAAACACAAGATCAGTTTAGCATTACATCTTCTTAAAAAATTAAGTTACATTTTACTTATTACTTTTAAACTATTCATCTGACAAACTCTAAGAAAAGGCAAAAAATAAAGCATATGCTATCAGTTCACATACAAAAATGTTATTCTTCAGAACAGTTTATCCACATGGTCAATATTCCGTCTTTGCTACTAAAAGAAGAAAACTATTTCTCGAAGAAACCATATAAAGAGTTAGGAAGCAAGAAGGACCTTGATTGAACATTTCTCTCATTCAAACCCATCATTTAATCCATCGCTTCTTCCTCACTCTATCCCTAAAATATCAAGAATCTGACCCATATGGACATTTAGAGATGTTTATATTTAATTCATTTTTTGACCAGATTGAAAGCCCATAAATGCATTACTTTGTGATTATTTATATAGCCAGAGGATATCCTGTCGCCAACACCTACCCATCACTTGTAGAACATACATGCAAATTACAACTCCAATTTAGTCAAAACAAAACTTATTTAAAAAGTCAGCTGAACCTCTAGTGAATGTACAAGGACTTCAAGTTGTGCGGTAGACAGAAATAGCAAAAAAAACTCCAAAAAACAAAAAAACCCACACAACCTCCTTTTAGCCTTGTAAATTGTTTGGTATTTTTTTTATCATGTCCAAGCTGGAACCTTACACTACAAAATATATCAGTCTCAGTTAAAATTTGCTTTGAGTCCTTTTTACATTGTCCAGTGCTTAAAATGTGGATCTTTTCCAGCTCATCATAGAAGCAATTAAAATTGTTAAGCATTGGCTTTTTAACTTTCTGAATATTTTAAGAAGTCACTTCAAAGAACAAACTCATCCTTCCAGATGACTATAACGGGACAGGATGGCACCAGCCCTTTGCAATGGTTCCGATACATCCTCCTAAAATGGCTCCTGTATCCCTGTTTCAATCAACTACCAGCACTCCACAGTAAAATTTTGTCTCAGATCCTGCAACTAGTCCTATTCAAATCATAAGGCCAGCTACATGCTTCAATATGTGCAAGAGTGTTTTCAGGATTGGGGCCATGAAGTTTAAATCCAAATCCAAGTCGCACACATTCCTAAGGTACTGAATTAGGGCATAAACTATTAACTCTTGTACCACTAAGGAGAGCCACTCTCCACCTGATTTCTTCAGCAGAGAAACTAAAAGCAAGATTAGAAGCACATCCAAAACATTTTGGAAAAGAAGCAATAAGTAGTAGCATGCAGATTGTATTTCATTTGGATTGAAGTGCAAAAAACAAACTAGCTTTACCCCACCCTTCCTGCAATACCATAATGCTATAGTGTTTGATTTGCAAATCCTGCAAGAAGCATCAGTCAAGAGAAAATCTTTCCGGATACCTTTTTAAAAACTATATGAATACTTTTTCTCTTTTAAAATTTTATAAAACTTTCATAAGAGGAAAAAAATTAGCTAAGAATTAAAAATTAACTGGTTATCTCTCTTTAAATGCAAATAAAGTATCCTCTCCTATGTTCCAAGTACAGCATGTTAAAAGTAATAATATATAAAGAATGAGGCACATGTATATGTTTGTATGAAGTGCAGAATAAGACAAACATTCTTTGCTAAAATTCAGATGTATGCATTGCATCAGATGGTCCAAAGTTTTAAAATTCCCCATCAAAAGGGCAATAATGTTCTTAGTGAAGTGCCTTCTTTCGAATAGTCTGGAGCACTATTGTCATTGTGCTTTATATTGTAAACTACTTGAAATGTTTTTTCTTTTTGGTTCTGTATCCTTCCAGAAACAGAGCAATACATTAACACAGAAATAAAAGCATTGCTCTTTAATTTTAAGTATTTAGAGTACGTAACTAAGTACAGCTTCTGTGGGGTAAAAATTAATTGTGTGTGAAGAATGTAGGACAAAATAGCTGACCTTCAGAAGCCATAAGAAGGGGAAAAAAACAAACAACACAATCAACGCAACACTTAATTTCACACCCCATCTAAATACTACTCATCAAATCTCTCTAACCTCATGCAACTCCCATGACCAACACTACATACATCTCCATCCTGAACAAAAGGGGATTGAGGATGCAGAGGCGTCCACATGAGGAGGGAGGCAAGCGCAATCTGTGGGGGTTGCTGGGTCTGGGGCGGTTGGGTGGGATAATGGAGCTTGTGGGAACCAGGAGCTATTTTTGGTCCCACAACGAATTTACATCCCCATCCCTCCTGCCCCTCCCTGCACTGAGACTTACTGGTTCGGGTCCTGGCACCAACAAACACTGATAAATCTGGCACTTGGAGCAGTGTGCAGGATAGGGGCAAAAATAGCCCAGTGCCAGGCAGAAGGGGTCTGAAAAGCATAGGGTGCAGCTGGGCTTTCCCAGTCCGGGGCTGGTGCAGGTAACTGTACAAAAGTTCCATGCCCTGGTCTAACCTGCATCAAGCAAGTCTGATATTATATCAAACCAGGTCCATTTTAGACCAGGTTCTGCAATTTTTAGACTGGTCTGTGTGTGTAGAACTTCTGTATAGTTTTGGGTTTGGATTGATTTCCAATCACTGAGACCAGATCTGACTGTAAAGTCCACATCGGAGAGAATCAAGTTACATCAGGTGGCCATTTTGAACTTAATTTAACCTCCCCCCCAAATGTCTGCACTTAGCCTTAGACTTCTTATTGTTGCTTGGAGGTACCTCTCTCCACATCCTAGTCTCCCTTTTAGACTTTTGCATTGAGCAACAAAAATATGATATTGCCAGCGGACTCTCATCAAGGAATCTTTCCAGAGACCAGAAAAGCAGTAATTCTGACAGAGGGAAAATAACTGTATCTAACTAACATTTCTGTCCACCTCTTGCCTGTGGTTTTATGCGAGAGCAGTGAAATTAGCAACAGGTAACAAAAATGATGCAAGAAAACAAAAGTAAAATGCCGGGAACAGAAAAATTAAGTTCTTCAGTTAGTAATAACACACAGAAAATTGAACTGGTCTCTGAAAAATTCTGATGTCAAGTCAATTTGAATGTAGTCTTCAGTGCAATACAATGTTAGTCCAACTTTCAAAACAAATCTCAGTGCAATCTTCACTACTACCACCAAATTTCTAAGAATAGATATAACACACGATCTGAGTCAAAAGGACAGGATAACCTAAAAGTTAAAAAAAAAAGTATATAATTAACCAAGATTATATATAAACAATGCATCCTTGATAGAGATTTTTGGAGAGGGTGGATTTACTAAGGTAGCTATGGCTCTGCTCAGATGAATACAAAGGCAAGCTGGTAGTAGAATCGGTGCCTACCTTGTATTGTTATGGTTACACCAAAAAAACTACCTTGTACCAATTTTAAGTCAGATAGATTAAGATCTGGTTTTGTATTCCTTGCAAATTAATACCTTTTGGTTTACTACCTTGATTTCTTTTAAAAGATCTGGATAAAACCCTGTAAAAGAAAATGTTAAAAGTAATTTAATTAAGATTTTTCCAGAACAAAGAACAGTTGTCTTAACTGGCATTAGTAAGCCTGGAAAGAAATGCAGATGGAAGATTACTCAACGGTTATAAAGTACAGGAAACATCACATTTAGGCCACTCCTTAAAACAGACAACTCCAAAGATCCCAATGCAAGTCCTTACAAATACACAGATAATACCTGTCTGCCCAAGAAGGTATAGTGGTTCTCAACCTCTTTAGACTCAATGCACCCCTTGAAAAATGCCAGCTCTCAGTTTTCACTCATTATTCGAGTACAGAAAAATATACAACACAACTTTTCCTTTGCAAAGAATTCAGAAAAACCTTAAGTCAAAATGTTTTAAACACGGTAGTTTCCTATTCAAAACCTCTAGATTCAATCTTGTGAAACAAGTCGGCACGCCTAATGACCCTTAACACTGCAGCACCCTGAGGCAACACCCCTGAAAGGATCTGAAGGCACCCCAGGGTACCACAGCAATTTGGTTGATAATCACTGGCTTGGTAGATCAAGACAGTTTT
>NW_005841961.1:3258552-3259151 GCF_000455745.1 Alligator sinensis | reverse complement strand
TGTTTGTGGGGGGGGGGGGGGGGTTGTATGTTTGTTTGAACTACAAAGAAAAACCCCTTATGCTTGTCCCCAGATTTAAAGTTTGCATAAAATAACACTAACACACCAACAATACACACCCAAAACATCTCACTCAAAGTGCACGTTTGGTGTTTTGGTTGTTATGGGAAGGAGAAGGAAGAGATTCACCACTGTGGGACTCTGACACACTGCTCTGAAGAAACCCGATGTGAAAACAGAGCATTAACTTAGGTTAAGATTACCTTTTTTTCCCCTGTAATACTTGCAGCTGACGACAGAGGGGGGAGGGCGGGGAGAGGAAATCAGGAAAGTAAAACCAAAGTGTGTTTCTAACAGCCAGCGAGGGTTTTCATCACCTCTCAAGTCTTTCTTTGTACGTATTCAAGTAACAGGTAAAATGATATCCATCTACAGATAGATATATCCACCAAGCCCATTTTAACCCAAAGTAACAGGTCAACTATATATTTAATATAAAAATATATACATCATGATACACAATTTGTACCTTGGTCATCCAACATACCTTAGTTTTCTTTGGCCTCAGGTAATGAACCTTTATTCCCCCCGGGGGGGGG
>NW_005841961.1:3224041-3257562 GCF_000455745.1 Alligator sinensis | reverse complement strand
GGGGCCGAGCCATAGGCTAGAGCTCGCCTGGGAGCTTGTGCCGCCTCACGGGAAGGCAGGCGACGGACGGGTGAAGAACCCCCCACCCCCCGGCCTTTTTTTTCCGGACCCGGTCTCAGCCTGGCACAGCAGGGGCCCAGGTGTGGAGGGAACTGCGCTGAGGCTTCCCTGCCAGACGGAGCCGCACAGCAAGCATCCCTCCGGCCTCGCACCGGCCCCGTTTTCGACATGCACACCCCGCACAACGCATCATCCTATCTATACAAGGAGCCGTGGCAAGGTTTCTTTTCTCCCCCGCTCACCCAACAGTTGGCTCCTATTGTTAAATATTAGCATGAATCAGATACTGGATAAAGAGGTCGGCTTCCCTTCCCGAAAGGTGATGTTTTGTAAAACAGCTGGGGCAGGGCAGGAGGCTACTAAACATCTTTGCTTCCCCGGTAGCAAATTCCACATGATAACCTGTATCCTCCGTTTATTCAATTTAAAAAAACCCTGTCCGATTTCTTTTTGCGCTCTCTTCCACATGATGTCCTCTAACATTTTATATATTTCAATGTTTTTTTCCCCCCTGAAACTAGAGTACACAGCTTTTACTGGCACATAACACGTGAGTTAAAGTGATGGAAGAGCGCTGTATTTTATTTACTTTTGTTATCCAAATTCGTACTACTGTACATCTCTCTGCTCCATGTTAAGTATATTTATTGCAATCCTAAGACGCTTGAGCATCACTCATACCAAAGGGTTACCAACACCCCCATGCAAGCCCTTAGAAGAAAAAAATGGCTTCCCTCCTTTATGCCCATCTTGTTCCATTGAAGTTAATGGAACCTATGAATAAAATAAGGTTATTTCCCCTTTTTGTTCTGTTGTTACCACTTTTAATCATTCTGTAATGAGAGAGAAATTCCTCCATTGCACTAGCCAGTCTCTTAGAAGAGTTTTTTTTTCCCTATTCACGTGTTAAATAAAACTTCGAAAGAGAAACAGACAAAGTTTATTAAAAGCAACAGGGACAAGACAGTCTAGTAGACCACTTCCTCAACCCCTCCCCCACCTCAGTTAGGTTTGGTAACTTGAAGCTTTGTTTTGTGTACCTCTGTTCCATAACAGATGAAAACTACTAGCCAGATCATTTAAGACTTCACAGGATTGTAGGGGGCCAGACTGGCTCAGATTATTACTTATAGGAAGTGGTAGGTTTCTCATAAGACTTCACTAAAGACCCTCTTACCGATTACTAGGTCATGGTGATAGTACTTTGGCAGAGTTGTCTGGACTGTAAGTTATCTAGACAATCTAAGGATTTCCTTAGTTAGGAACTGGCAGCAGTTTGGTAGCCCTCATCCAGTTTCTATTCAAAGTGTTGGTTAAATAGCTGGGTCTGTAGTCTCAAAAAGATGACTGAGTGCGCATGCAGACTAAAAGTTTCACTCTTACCGATTACTAGGTCATGGTGATAGTACTTTGGCAGAGTTGTCTGGACTGTAAGTTATCTAGACAACCTAAGGATTTTATTCTTTATGACTTTCAGGCAAGTGCCTTTCAAAAGGAATTTGAGAAATAGGAAACCTATATATTTTTTGGATCGATATTAAGAGCTATCTACACACACACACAAAAAGTGTCCAGATGCTCAAGTAGTGGGCACTATAGAAAACCTAAAAGCTAAGCAACACTGAAGCAGAGATGTCATGCCAGAGAAACAGATGCTACAAGAGCTTTTCCATTTTTAAGTTTCAGACAAAGAAATGTAGCAAGATACGTGAGCTTTCATAACCTAGTTTAAGGGGTTCCCCACTAAGTAAATAGAAGAGTGCAGTATTAATGGCCAGATTTCTTACCACTTTGTAAGTACTACAGACAGATGCACCAGAAACAAAGTGGTCATCTGATTCCCATATCCTCAAAATGGAGATGAGACTGCTGGCATGGTTCAGCTCCTTCCCAGATAAAATGCAGCTTTAATCTTGTGATTGTTACAGAGCTGATGCTGCAAAAAAGATGAACAGCAAGACCTGTGACTTGCCCAGGCTACCCGATGACAGGAATTGAGCACAATCAATTTACAGTACATGCATGCACACAGATTCAGCCTGTCAGTGCCTCAAAGGCAGTGTTCATAACCTTCCCCTGCTCCTCTCCCCAGATTTGCTGGCCTAGATTACAGCTAATATTTCTTCACAATAAATTTGTTCGTACTCCTTTACTTTGCAGCTATACCTTTGAGGTTTTAGACAGAAGAGCAGCCAAGTTCAGTTCCTGCAAAAGCAAGGTTAAGGGTACCACAAGCCCTCCTATATACCAGACATGCTTGCTATTTACATTTCAGATTTTCTCAAAAGAATCTTGTTGTTAATCTTTTCCCAGATACCATAGGCAGGATGAGTGCCTAGTCAAGGAAGTAGTGGACAGACAAATTGCATTTGCAACAACAAATGGTAAGAATAGCTGTGAAAGGTGACTCTTTAATGATGACTACAAACTTTGGATTGCAGTTAAAATATCTGCTTTTCACAGAAGCAATTTATAAAAGGTTTCTCTAAAGATGCAAGCTTTTTTTAATGTTACTTGCAAGGTACAACCTGTTTATTTTACCTTGGTCACACGGTGGGGAGAGATCGGTGGGAGGGGTGGTGGTAAGACCAAGACATGGAAGGTGGTTTGGCCAAAGTAGCAACAAGCCTAGAATTCATATGTTTTAAGATCATGACGTTAACCCTTCCTTCCCTTACCACACACACACTTGATGTCACATTGCATTTCTTGCTCCATATCTAGTCATCAGGTTCAGGTAGTTATTAGAGGTCAGTTGTATTCCACATCTTTACATTCATGTTAATTAGCAAGCAGGTTAGTCAGAGACTCATGCCTCCTTAATACCTTTTCTAGTGCTTTAAAAACAAAAAAGCAAAAAGGAAAAACAAACAAACACACACAAACAAATCAAGCATTTAGATTAGAACCAAATTATAGTTTAGAATCTAGAATCTTTATTTTTTTATCTTTATCTTCATGTCATATAGTTTCCCTGTATGTTTTATCTACAAAGCACCAATAAGGATTGGGCATACATTTATACATTATATTGGTATATTTCATTTCTATTCTGCAGAGTTATATACCCAGTTTACTGTAACTCAAATTGAAAACAATGTAGCCATACAATGTGGTATAAATTTTGTACAGAAAATCATAGAATCATAGAAAGTTA
Organism: Alligator sinensis; assembly: GCF_000455745.1. Taxonomy (NCBI): domain Eukaryota; kingdom Metazoa; phylum Chordata; order Crocodylia; family Alligatoridae; genus Alligator; species Alligator sinensis. The sequence continues at coordinate 3,254,345 of NW_005841961.1, read as the reverse complement.
GGGTTGGTAGGGACCTCAGGAAGTCATCTAGTCCAACCCCTTGCTCAAAGCAGAACCACCCCCCAAATAGATCATCCCAGCCAAAGCTTTGTGTAGCCAGGTTTTGAAAACCTCCAAGGATGGAGATTCCACCACCTCTCTGGGTAACCTGGTCCAGTGTTTTACTACCCTATTAGTAAGAAAATTCTTCCTAATATCTAACCTAAACTTCCCTTGCTGCAACTTGAGACCGTTGCTCTTTGTTCTGTCATCTGCCACCACTGAGAACAGTCTAGCTCCATCCTCTTTTGAACCCCACTTCAGGTAGTTGAAGGCTGCTATTAAATTACCCCTCAGTCTTCTCTTCTCTAGACTGAACAAGCCCAGTTCCCTCAGTCTTTCCTCATAAGTCATGTCCCCCAGCCCCCTCACCATTTTTGTTGCCCTCCACTAGACTCTCTCCAATTCATCCACATCCTTTCTATAGTGGGGTGCCCAAAACTGGACACAGTATTTCAGATGTGGCCTCAACAGTTCTGAATAGAGGAAAATAATCAGTTCCCTTGACCTACTGGCAACACCCCTACCAATGCAGCCCAGTATGCCATTACAAGGCATACTGGACACACTGTTGGCTCATATTCAACTTATTGTCCACTGTAACCCCTAAGTTCTTTTCTACAAAACTTCTGCCCAGCCAGTCAACCCCCAGCTGGTATGAGTGCATGGGATTGTTCCATCCTAAGTGCAGGACTTTGCACTTGTCCTTGTTGAACCTCATGAGATTGCTTTTGGCCCAATCCTCCAATTTGTCTAAGTCACTCTGAATCCTAGACCTACCCTCCAGTGTATCTACTACTCCTCCCACAGCTTGGTGTCATCTGCAGACTTGCTGAGGGTGCACTCTATGCCATCCTCCTGGTTGTTGATGAAGACATTGAACAAAACTGGCCCTAGTTCCGATCCCTGGGGCACTTCACTTGATATTGGGCTACAAACTAGACATCAAGCCATTGATTACTACTTTCTGAGCCTGATGCTCCAGCCAGTTTCCTATCCACCTTACAATCCATTCATCCAGCCCATACTTCCTTAGCTTGCCTGCGGGAATGCTGTGGGAGACCATATCAAAAGCCTTGCTAAAATCAAGGTATCCCACATCCATCCATCTCCCCACATCCACAGAGCCAGTCACCTCATCATAAAAGGCAATCAGGTTAGTCAGATTTAATAAATTTCATAGATTTAATAGACATTAGGGCTGAAAGGGACCTCACAAGATCATTAGGTCCAGCCCCCTGCCCAAGGGACAGGAAGTCTGCTGGGGTCAAATGATCCCAGAAAGATAGGCATCCAAGTGTGTCTTAAAGGTGTCCAGAGTAGGTGGTTGCACCACTTGTGGGGGGAGTCTATTCCAGACTCTGGGGACTTGGTCAGTAAAGAAGTTTTTTCTTATGTCCAGCCTAAAACGGTTTTCCTGGAGTTTGTGACAATTAGACCTTGTCTTCCCTTGGGGTGCTTTGGTGAACAGAAGTTCTCCCAGTTCTTGGCACACACCCCTTATATACTTATAGGCTGGCACCAACTAACCCCCTCCCCCCCCCCGAGCCTTTGTTTTTCCAGGCTGAAGAGTCCCATGCCTCTCAGCCTTTCCTCATAAGACTTGTTCTCTTGTCCTCTGATCATGCGCGTGGCTCTCCTCTGGACTCTCAAGCTTCTCCACATCCTTCCCAAACTGTGGAGCCCAGAACTGAATGCAGTACTCCAGCTGTGGCCTCACCAAGGCCTAGCAGAGTGGGAGGATGCCATCCTGGGTCTTGCTTGAGATGCATTAATCGATTCAAGCCACAGTTTTGTTTGTTGTGCCACATGTGGCATCACATTGGTGGCTCGTGTTCATCTTGTGGTCAATCATGACCCCCAAGGCTCTTTCGGTTGTGGTGCTAGCAAGTGCAGCACTGCTGAGCCTATAGGTATGATGTGGATTCTTTTTCCCAAGGTGGAGCACCTTGCATTTCTCAGTTTTGAATGCCATCAGATTTTGATCTGCCCACCTTGTGAGCCTGTCCAGGTAGGCTTGAATCACCAGCCTATCTGCTAATGTGACCACACTTCACATTAGAGGATAGGATGGTGGAGTGAAAAGCTCACTGGCCAAGTTTGCAGATAACACCAAGTTATGGGGCAGTGTGGTCACGTTAGAAGATAGATTGAAGATACAGGCAGACCTGGACAGGCTCGAGAATTGGGCAGACTGGAACCAGATGAGGTTTAACACTTCCAAGTGTAAGGAGCTCCAACTGGGGGCAAACAACCCTCAACATGCATACAGGCTCAGTGGTAACAGCTTGACTTCACCACAGCCAAAAGGGACCTACGGGTAATGATTGACCATCGTATGAATATGAGCCATCAGTGTGTCGTGGTGGTCAGCAGAGCGGACAACATGCTGGCATGCATCAACCTATGCATCTCATGTAAAACTAAGGAAGTGATACTCCCGCTGTACTCAGCACTGGTGAAACTGCAGTTGGAGTAGTGCATCCAGTTCTGGGCGTCGCACTTCAATAAGGACATGGAAAAACTTGAGAGGGTCCAGAAAAGAGGTACCTGTATGATCAGGCATTTGCAAGGCAAGCCATGTGAGGAAAGGCTGAGGGACCTGGGCCTCTTTAGCCTAAAGAAGAGAAGGTTGAGATGGGACTTGTTAGTGGCTTACCACTATATCAGAGGAGTGTATCAGGAGCTCGGTGAACAACTGTTCAGTAGTGCACCCCTGGGGAAGATGAGGACCAATGGATATAAACTTCTGGAAGGCCGCTTCAGGCTTAATACCAGGAAAAACTCCTTCACAGTCAGGGTGTCCAGACTGTGGAATAAACTCCCTCCAGAGGTGGTGCAATCACCTACCCTGGAGGTTTTCAAGAGGAGACTAGACAGTCACCTTGTTGGTGTCACCTAACCCCAGTTGTCTTCCTGCCAAGAGTGGAGGGGCTGGACCCGATGATCTGCAAGGTCCCTTCCAGCCCCTAATTATCTATGAATCTATGAGTATGTTAATGTAGGTGAGAAAGCTATGCAACCAATCAGATTTGGTACAGTGGTCCTCCCATGAGATGTCAGCGTAGCTGAAGTCACCCATGACAACCATGCACCAAGAGCATGCAGCCTCTGCTCCTTCCCTGGTGAATGTGTGGTCAAGATCTTCCTCTTGGTTAGAAGGTCTGTAATAGACTCCTACCAATATATCCCCTTCACCATGTTTCCCCTGTAATCTGACCCAAAGGGTCTCAAGTCGCCATTCTTGAGTGCCAAACTCCACTTGTAGGGAAGTGTACTGATCCTTCACATAGACACCCCCTCCCTTTATAGCAACATGATTCCTTTTGTACAAGGTATACCCATCTATACTGGTGGTCCAGTCATAGGTGGAGTCCCACCAGGTTTCCATTATTTCTATGAGATCATATTGAATTTTATTTAGCAGGAGGGCCAGTTCCTCCTGTTTTTTCATCCAGGCTCCTGGCATTTGTGTACAGGCAAGTAAGCCTGCCATTGGGGATCCTAGGCTTCCCAGTACTCCTAGAAGAATCCCATCCCTTGGCTGGGGTAGGAGTGAATTCTGTTGGGAATTCACTTGTGTCCCTTGTGCTGCATGACTTACTGATTCTGCAATTGTTGCTTGGTGGGCTTGCACTGGTGGTTGTCCGCTTATTCCCTGGCAAGATTAGTTTAAAGCCCTGTTGAGTAGGTCAGCCATTCTGGCCAAGAAGAGCTCCCCATTAGAGTGAGGTGGCAGCTGTCCCTTCTCAGCAGACATGACTTGCCCCTGGTGAATCCATGCTGAGTTTTCCTAATCACCTTCTTTTCCTCCAAATGCTTAGAAATGGATTCCTTGAGGATCTGCTCAATGAGTTTTCCAGGGACTGAGGTGAAGCTGACTGATCTGTAGTTTCCTGGATCCTCCTTCTTCCCTTTCTTAAATGTGGGCACTATGTTTGCCCTTTTCTAATAATCCAGGACCTCTCCTGATTGCCATGAGTTTTCAAAGATGATGGCCAATGGTTCTGCAAACACATCAGCAAATTCCCTCAGAACCTTTGGGTACATCCCATCTGTTCCCATGGACTTGTACATGTCCAGCTTTTCTAAGTAGTCCCTAAACTGTTGTTTCACCACTGAAGACTGTTCACCTCCTCCCCTAACTTTGCTTCCCAGTGCAGTAGTCTGGGAGCTGACCTTGCCTTTGAAAATGGAGGCAAAAAAAGCATTGAGCACTTCAGCCTTTTCTGCATCCTCTATCACAAGGTTGCTTCCCCCATTCAGTAAGGGACCCACACTTTCCCTGATCCTCCTCTTGCTACTGTGAAGATCTGCCTCCCCATGCAAAGCTCCTTGCTACTGACATACTTGTAGAAACCCTTGTTACCCTTCACATCCCTTGCTAGCTACAACTCCAATTGTGCTCTGGTCTTCCTGACTTCATGCCCAAGCAATGCTCTTATATTCTTCCCTAGTTATTTGTCCAACTTTCCACTTCTTATAAGTTTTCTTTTTGTGATTTAGCTTCCTGTAGAGTTTCCTGCTAAGCCAAGCTGGTCTTCTGCCATACCTGCTAGTCTTCCGGCACATTGGAGTGGTTTGTTCCCATACTCTCAGTAAGGTTTCTTTGAAATACAGCCAGATTTCCTGGACTCTTCTCTCCCTCACTCTGACTTCCCAGGGGATCCTGCCCATGGGTTCCCTGAGCAAGTAGAAGCCTGCTTTTCTGAAGTCCAGGGTCCTTCCTCTGCTGTGTCAGAACCCATTAGTAGCTGGATGCCTATGGCACAGTGGAATCTCATGCCACAGTGGAAAATCCTGCTGTCAATCATTCTGCTGTCAATCATTCTGAATGCTATGGCACAGTGGAAAATTCCGCTGGTGGCAGTAACTAGGTCACGGTGGAAAATTCCGCTATGTCAGAACCCAATAACTATATGCCACAGTAGTGGAAAATTACACCTTAGAAAAAGTTCCCGCCAACTTTATGCAAACACGCACACCACCATTGGCCGGTTTTAAATTATTCATACTTGGTGACTAGCAATTGGCTTGCTAGCCATATAAAAGTTAAAGCAGTTTCCGCCCACGTTGGAGAACTCCGGACACAACCTGGAGTAAACTTGGCGGACTGATCACCCACCAACGACTCCCCGTCACCGACCTGCCCGATGTATCCCCTTCCTTGTGCACTCGGTAATTCATTTATGGAATGTCTCCTCTCGCTTCAAGGGCTCTTGCTATGTTTCTCTCGCTATGTTTGTAACTCATTTGTAACTGCAATTAAGCCAGTTCTTCCTGCGCTGCGCACATCAGTAGCATAAGTAAACAACCTTGTTGCAACCAATACGCATCCGTGCCTAATTCCGCTCCATCAGTCAAAAGTACCTGCCTGCTGTTTCGGGCTACTGGCCACAGCCCGGCCTGCCACTCGACCACCACATGCTGCTTTCCATCCTTCCTTTCCTCAGGATCCTGAATGCAATCATTTCGTGGTCACTGATGCCCAAGTTGCCATCCACTACTACATTCCCTACCAATTCTTCCCTGTTTGTGAGTAGCAGGTTAAAAAGAGCATGTCCCCTAGTTGGCCACTCCAGCACTTGCACCAGGAAGCTGTCCCCAATACACTTCAAAAACTTCCCAGATTGCCTACACACTGTTATATTCCCCTTGCAGCAAGTGTCAGGAGGATTGAAGTCCCCCATGAGAACCAGGGCCTGTGATCGGGAAATTTCCACTAGCTGTTTGAAGAAAGCCTCATCCACCACTTCTTCCTGGTCTGGTGGTCTATAGCAGACCCCAACCATGACATCACCCTTGTTGTTCTCCTCTCTGACCCTAACCCAGAGACTCTCAACATCCCTATCTATAAATACATGAGTTATATAACAGAACTTTAGCATAGCTGCCTGCTGAGCCAATCAATTGAGAATCTTCTTTGGTATAGTTGTGACAATCACTTCTTTGAAAATATGTTGTGCTTATTGTTTGATTTCTCCAATTGCTGAAAACAGCGGATTACTCTCCATGTTGACACGCAGAGATCAATACATCTTCTTATTCTAGATTACTTTTTTGTTATTTTAAGGAAAATGGCAAAGAAGGACCACAAACTTTGCAGGACAGAGAGAGATTCACTCTTATACATTCTGTATCTGAACTGAATCACAAATGGTGCACACAGGCATTCAGGAAGGTTAGGGGCAGGCTAGATTATGTTAAAAATGGCCACCCAATCTAACTTAGTTTGCCCAGGTACAGACCTTATACTGGTTAGGTCGATCTAAATGTGAACTATTTAGAAACTCAGGACAGTTAGATCTATCTAAAAATGACTGACCCAATGTAAGTTAACCCTACCTCTGAGGTACAACTAACTTAGATCAGGTTGGCCATTTTTAGCTCAGTCTAAATGTCCTGAACTTCTGTACTGTTTCCAGCACAGTTCCAGGGCAGCCCCCAGTCCAGGGGCTACACTTTTCCTTACCCCTCTGCCCCCCACAGCAGAGACAGGGTTGTGACAGAAGGAAACAAATGAGGTGTCAAGACTGGCAGCTATGATGAAGCAAAGGGAATGGGGAATAATGCAAAAAGGTATAAAGCGGGCAGAATCATGAAGGGCCTTGAAAATAAAGACAAGAAGTTCAAATATGATACAGCACATATTAAATTACATCTTACAGTATATTGAATCATGACATAATGCAAACACTTCCCTTGTATCGATTCTCCTATCCATACAAATCACAGCTTTCAAGATTATCTTCATTATACTGCTATGTCACACACATTCTTTTGAATTGCCCATTTGTGTACTGAACAGGGGGAAAAAAGAAAGAAAACCCCCAACCAGTGCTGGTTAGGTGATATGGCATTCAGCAATAGCTTTTTAAAATATTTTTTATGAAAAAAGAAAGTCCTTTCAGATAATTTGAAATGATCAAGATGTACAGTATACCCACAGTATTTTGCCAGTACATTTGTCTTCCCTTCCCCTTCTTATTATTTGCCAGACTCCTTTGTAGCATCTTATTTCAAATAAGTTGAAGCAAGACTAAAATTGGAGCAAGGACCACATCTATGTATGTATTTGTACAGATTCATACACAGTGAATTTTCATTAAGAATGTGACTTTTGGGAACTTGCCGCAATACAAATAGAGTAGTAAATAAAGGTAGACTTGAATTGATGATAAAATATATGACTATAAGTACTTATCAGCCAATTGTCCTTTTTACTAATCATTGCATCTACCCAGTGGAAATAAAGAAGTAGGAAAATATTTAATAAATTTCACTTAATAGTGATCTAAATGTATATGGAAATTAAATTATAATCACTACTAAACTAATGCACTTTTCATGCTTCTATCTCCTCATGAAAAGTGATCTCAAAACTAAGACAAAGCTGAGGTTTTAAATTGGCCCTCTTATTCCTTACAACTAAACATTAACAACTGAGAGTGACAAATGAAAGTTCCTCACTTTCAGTTGCCAGTACCTGTATTTATGTCACCAAACAAGAGATAGGATCAATGAAATTAAATTAAGGGTAAATATTTCTACATTACCCAAAGATTTAAAATTTTCCCCCCTCTTTTCTCCCCCCCAGCATAGATATCAAGAGGATCTTTAGGGGTTTGAAAAAGTAATAGTATCAATCTGACAGTTTGATTATTCCAAACGCCTGTAATTCCTAAGTGGTAGTGACATACCTCTGGTTGGATTCTGCTGCTCTGTACAGTCATTACTATTATTAGTAACCATTACATTATTTGTAACCATTACATTATACCAAGTATATTAGGAGCATTATGAACAAATAAAACAGACATGTTCCTTGCTGCCAAGTCTAACTATAACATATTAAGTAAAACCAACAAAAAGTTGGGGAGTTGGGTAAGAAACCTATAAAGGTTACAGCAAGAACATGTGGTAATTCAAATTGGTTGTGAGCATATGTTTGCATTTTAACAACACATGCTTTTCTAAATGACCCCTATATTGCTTAAATCTTGGGGAAAAAAGTGATAGGAGTTACAGCTATATAGTAACTACAATAACAAGTCCCTGTGTAAAATTGCCTGGGGGGCATGCAGTAGCAGTGGTTAAAGTATCTTGTTATCACTCCAGAGCCATGAGTTTAAAGTCTCATTCTGGATTCATGGCAAAAGTTGACCCAGCTCAATCAAGCCCTAAATAGATACCTTGTTATTCAGGCAGGAGAACCAAAGGAAGTGGGACATGATGCTCATCTTTTCACTCCTTCTCTGCTATTTGCTTGAGAAGTTGCTGTGCCTTATTCATGCACAGCTGGGAGGACCTTTGACCTTCTGTGTAATAGCATATGCTTTTTATAGCTTATTATTTTGTTTTGCTTCTCCCCATTTGCCATGTCCTACTTTTGTTGATCTTCTGGCTATGCAGCAAGTCACCCCTATTCTTACAGACATTAGAGGAAAGAGGTAGTGGGATTTCACATGGACTGATATGCTGGACAATATTTCTGTTAAGTAAGTTTTGTCCTATGATTATGCCAATAAAAAATACATCCTTTGTATGCTTTGCACAATGCTTTGCAACTCACTAATGCAAAGCACTTGGAACAGTGAGTAGGCATTCAAAAAATAATTTGAGAAAAGACAGAAAAATAAATAAATACTTTCTGTGTGCTTTCTGAGCTAAGAATAAATGGATTATTCCACAGTCCACTAGGGTACAGTTTATCCCTTTTTTTGTCTGTATATGTGCTTGATTTCCTGGCACATATGTTAGAGGATTATTAGCTTGAATATCTGATTGTTCCTTTCTCATTGCTACAAATAGAATGGCAGTGTGTATTAGTTTGCAATGCAATCCCTGTGGGATGTGCTGTGTTCAGTGGATTCCTATGCAGTTGTTCATCTTTACACTGTATTAGAGATAAAAGATGATGTGTTGTGACTTTAAGGCTTCAGATTTTTTAGAGTAAGTACAGACTTTTTCAGTATGAAAAATTAGAGGTCACAGTGTCCTCTCAGTTACAGCTGATTCAACTTTATTCACTAGGAAATTGTAAATCAAAGCAAAACTGGGATTCAAGCTGTCACTGTCTCATTTTCCTCCCTTGACCAATATGAACAATATTCCATCAAGCCCCTAAACTGTCAGTCCTTCAAAAGGACAATCCTCCTATCTGGTTTTTTTGGTTTTTATCATTTGATGCATTTTAGCAGAGGTGATTTTGTTCATGCAACACTACATGCTAATGGTCAGTATATTTCAAGAAAGTGTCTTCTGTTCTACCTTCGGTTCCAAAACAAACTCTATCATATTACTTAAACTAATATTGTCATAACACAGGGGTGGGCAATTATTTGGGCTGAAGGGACATTTAGGGAGTTTTGGTGAGCTGTTCTGTGCCAGGTCAGCACCGCCCCTGCTCTTCCCCACCCACAACAGCTCACCAAAATTCCCTAAGTAATTGATTACTAGACTGGTCCAGAGGTGCTGGACAGAGTGGGCTGGCAGGGTCACCATGAAGACTGGACCAGGATCCTTGTGGGCAGAGTGTGCTCAGCTGGATGGGTGGGATGGGGCCATGTGTGGGTGGGGAGCAAGATGGGTGGGCAGGGGCCGGGGCTGGTATTGCGGAGTGGTAACAGTGGGGGGCTGGGACAGAACCACGATTCACTCCCTACATGACACATCATGACTAGCCTGATGCAGGATGGGGGCAGAGTGCACACCTGTGACCCAGCTCCCATTGCCCCTGCCCCGACAGGCGTGTGCCCACAGCCCCAGTACAGCATGGCTACGGAGTGGCACGGCCTGCCAGTGCTGGAAGCCCTGACAGAGCATGACCAGATTAGGCTGCCCTGCACTGCCAGGCCAGCCACCATGCCTGGGGGGATGGCTCACATGGTGTTGGGGGAGGGAGGCTCTGTTGTTCCTCTACCCTTTCCCTGCCTGATCATCTGACAGCTGCAGGCAGGAGCCACAGCTCAGAGCCACATGGCTGTTCATCTCACAGGGAACTGAGGGAAGGGGTTGGAAGAACTGAGCCCCTTGCTGTGCTGACTTAGCCTGGTCCCCTACAGATCCAAGCAAGCAAGCTGGGGAGGACAAGCAAGCTCCATTTCCCCACTCCCCGCCCCCAGTTCCCAGTGTGGCAGATAGCTATGCAGCTCAAACCTGTGGCTCCTGCCTGCAACTGTCAGGCAGTCAGTACCATGCAGCCAGTGTAGTCATCCTATTCATTTGAAGTAGTGTAACAAAATAAGTATTTGGGACAATATTTTTGCCCTTGCACCTGTGCAGACACACCAACTTCAGCATCATTGCATAAGAGCAAGGAGGAGTGAAATTTGGCCCATGATTGGAAATGACCCTTAATTTGCACAATTATGTGCCTTAGTTATTCTAATACTGAGTTGTTTTGAGCTCAGTGCACAGTAACACATTATATAGGTCACTGTATGCAGTAAAAAAACATTGTATTACTGAAACAACAGGCAAAAAAACTGATTGATAATGGCTTTATTCAACCCTGATGGAAATGTAAAGTCTAGTAACAATAAAGGCTTAACTGTTCTACTGCCAGCCAAATGGCTCCTGCTTATTCAGAAAACAATTGAAAGCATTTAGCTTTTCAAGGAGAATCATTTTTAAAAAAAACAAAGCATACAGATAAGAGTGCAACTCAGGAATGTAGGTAGAAAGCACACAAAGGTTTGAAAACAGACTCTATTTTCAGGTCATTATTTCAGGTCATTAGTGGAATGGCAGAATGCAAATTCTTTTCCCCCTTAACACATTTTGAATATTACTTACTATGACATTTTATTTTGTTTGTGGATAATTAGGTGAGATGATAAATAGACTGACTTCTTCCTAGTCTCAGAAGACTTGATAATCTTTAAATACTGTTTATTCTTGCTGTCTATGGACAATGTATTTGCATGGATATGTAAGGATGGGAGATAGGAAGAAGGTTTTGCAAGGGTAAAGTCAGACATAATTTGAATGAAGAACATGAAGAACAGCACAGCGGCTACTTCTTTAATACATGAAAGTGCAAGCCATTCCAAAATAGTAAAAAGCAGGGGATCTACAATTACATCAGCCGACTGTGGAGGAGGCAGCATGCCTCAATATATTGAGGAAATCTGCAGGAGGTATGAAAGACTTTAGTGAGTCAAGCAGGCTGAAACACTTGGGAATGGTCAACGGTTGATTTCTTATACCTGGGACCATTTTGGTTTCCAGACCAGTTCAGAAACAGCAGGTCCCAGGCACAACACTGTGTGTCAGATATTAGCTATTTATTTCCTTGATTTTCCTGCTGTTGCTTGATTATTGCTGAACGGAGTCAGTAATTATAATTTAGAATATTCATTCTTGCTGGTTGGTAGCAGAAAAAGCATTTTTTGTCATATTTAATGCTTGTAATTTTATCTTCTAAAAGTTGCTTTATCTTCTCTGTTCTAATGTAGTGTGGCTCCTATACTGGTTTCCTTAAAGTGTTTGTGAGAGTAAATAATTTCTGCTCAGGCTCAGCTGTTCAAGACTTTAGTTTGAAAACTGGAAAGCATTTACTTAACTTTTTTAATTTAAGAAGTAAAATATGTATATTATTCTTCTTTGTCCTCAAAACCTATTTTATCTGTCCAATAAAACACACTTTGGGATAATGGGTTCAAGTTATGTCTGTGAAATTTCCACTTTTTCTACAGGACTCTTTCTTGTTCATTTCTATAACATATACTATTATTTGTTCTGTCTTTTGTAATTGACAGTGGGTTAAATGTATTTCTCAATAAGAAATAACAGCAGCAAAATGAATGATAAATATTTGGTCATTCAAATCCACTATTTTATTATCAAGGCCTAAACTTGGCTTTATTCAAACAACATATATACTAGGAAGCAAAAGTCATCTTAAAAGCAAGCAAACAAATAAACTTATGAAGCCATTAAAATACCTTTGCTTAGCAGTAGAAGGTAGATAAATACAACTTTCATCAAAATTAATGGGATTTTTCCATTTATGCCCCTACAATTTTGGAATTGATAAGACAGTCTTCAAACTTTATTGTGTTACAGATGGGCTGACCAAATAGCTAAACAGAAAAAGTACCACAGAACTGAATGCTAGACTTTATTTTGCTTGATCAAACAACAAGTTGAAAAATTCAGATTCCATCCTGTCATATTATGTTACCTACATGGGTCATAGGACCCTGATGTATTACAGACTTATGTCACTTGAGCTCAGTGGAGGAATGGCAGCAATTGGTTTTCATTCTTTATGTGGACCAGCAGTAGAGAGGGCTGGAGCCCTTTGTTAGTGAGTTTCATAGATATTTGCTAACAGCAGAATCAGCGGTAGATCCAGGGGGGGTGCAATAGTGTAGTTGCATCCCCACTTTTGATTCCTGCTCCACCTAAACTTTAAAACCAACTGCCTGAGAATGGCAGTGGCATTTCTATTTAGGCAGTACTGAGGGAGTCAATTGATTTCCTTATAATCTACTTGATTACTGGTGGTGGCAGAGCTGTGCTGCTACCCAGCGCATCCACAGGTGGCAGATAGTAGAATGACCTTCAGAGAAGGTTAGCTGTAAAATAAGTAGGGCTAACTGGTGAATAAGCATTCACAGACCAAGCAGCAGCAGCACCACCAGGATGTGGTGGAGACAGAAGATGGCAATGCTCTCCCTCCTGAAAAGTCACATATTTCCTATGGCATTGCTGTGACATGGAGAGTACATGTTGCCACTATATTAAGCCTGTCCAGCCCCCAGCCATGGGTCTATAAGTCCTCCGTGACAGAGCAGGTGGAAGAAGATGTTATAATCTCAACAGCTGCAAAAGTGGATGAAGGCTACAGCAGAATTAGATCTCTGTCTTGGTCTCCTTGCCATTGGATCAAGGTCCCATTCTGCCAAGAACCATGTGGAAGCTAATGTGCAGCAGCTTCTTTATGATAAAAGAGATCAGGCACACTCATCTCCCATTAAACCAGCTTTAGCATATTTTCAAGCCCTTTGGCATCCAACTAGTGATGATGGGAGCAGAACTGAGAGGCCTGGAGTTATAAGAAGGTGGTCTAGCACTTTGATGAGGCAGGAGTACAATTCGGCAGTTGTAAGTGAGACTGAGGAGCTCTCTTTAGGATGCACTCGGGTAGCCCCACATGGAGAGGGAGCTAGAAAAGGTGCCCTAAAAATAATCTGCCTACCTTTTTCTGACTGGATAACCTTTGGGATCAATGTTATTGTGATTGAAATAAATGAAGTCACACAATCAACTTTGGGATCTGGAACATCAGAACCCTCATGGACAATCCTAATAGTGAATCCCCAGAGTGCATTCATGGCTCAAGAACTCAGGCAACACAACATTGATATTGCTGCACTGAGCAAGACCTAGCAAACTGGAGATGGGCAGCTAAAAGAACAAGGAGATAGCTATACCCTTTTCTGGATGGCTAAACAGGAGGGAGAACACTGACATCAATGAGCTGGCTTTGCCATTAAGAATTAACTCATAAACCACTAAAAAAATTTCCCTATTGGAATTAATGAGCTCCTCATAACTCTCCATCTCAAATTGGCAGGGAACCAATATGCCACTGTCATCAGCATGTATGCGCTGACTCTTGACACCATTGATAAAACCAAGGAAGAATTCTATGCAAATCTTGACTAAGTCCTTTCCAATGTTCCAGTGGGAGACATGCTTATTTTGCTTGGCAAATTAAATGCCAGGGTTGAAGACACTTGAACCTCTGAAACAGTACTCTTGACAAGGAAGGAGTGGGAAAGGTTAACTCCAACAGCATCCTCCTCTTGGCCAAATGCATGGAACATGGACTCACCATCACCAACAGCCTGTTCCACCAGAAAAACATGTGCAAGGCATCATGACAACACCCAAGATCTAAGCATTGGCATTTGATTGACTTCATCATGGTTCATGCCCAAGATCCCCAAGATGTCCACATCACAAAAGATATTCTAAGAACTGCTTATTGCTGGACCAATCACCAACTCATTCATTTAGTTATGTCACAGATTTCATAGATTTCATGGACATTAGGACTGGAAGGGACCTTGGAAGATCATTGAGTCCAGCCCCCTGCCCCAGGGGCAGGAAGTCAGCTGGGGTCACAGGATCCCAGCAAGATAAACATCCAATTTTCTCTTGAAGGCGTTCAGAGTAAGTGCTTGAACCACCTCTGATGGCAGGCTATTCCAGACCTTGGGGGCCTGGACAGTAAAGAAATTCTTTGTTATGTCCAGCCTGAAACAGTCTTGCAGGAGTTTATAACCATTCGACCGTGTCATCCCCTGGGGCACTCTGGTGAACAATCATTCCCCCCAGATCCTGGTGAACACCCCTTATAAACTTATAGGTGGCCATCAGATCACCCCTGAGCCTGCGCTTCTCCTGGCTGAAGAGTCCCATGGCTCTCAGCCTCTTATCATAAGGTCTGTTTTCCTGCCTGCTGATCTTGTGCATGGTTCTTCTCTGGACTCTCTCAAGCTTCTCCACATCCTTTTTGAATTGTGGAGCCCAAAACTGGATGCAGTACTCCAGCTGTGGCCTCACCAAGGCTGAGTACAACAGGAGAATGACGTCCTGGGATTTGCTTGAGAAGCATCTATGGATGCAAGCCAGCATTTTGCTCGCTTTACTAGCCACAGCATCACACTGAGGGCTCATGTTCATCTTGTGGTCAATCATGACCCCTCAAATCCCTTTCATCTGTAGTGCTAGCCAGCGTAGCGCTGCCAAGCCTTTAAGCATGCTGCAGGTTTTTCCTCCCAAGGTGGAGAACCTTGCATTTTTCAGTGTTAAATACCATCAGGTTCTCATCTGCCCATTTCCTGAGCCTGTCACGGTCAGCCTGGATCACCCTCCTGTCCTCAGGTGTGGACGCTTTATCCAAGAGTTTGGTATCATCGGTGTACTTGGCCAGTCCACTTCTGAATCCAATGTCCACATTATTAATAAAGATGCTGAACAATATAGGTCCAAGGACAGAGCCTTGAGGGACCCCACTGGTCACAGGACATCATAACGATTGACTTACATCAACCACCACCCTCTGGGTCTGACCATAGAGCCAATTCCCCAGCCAGTGGATTGTGGTGGACCCGAAACTGCAGTTGGCCAGTTTTGCCAAGAGGTGATCACGGGATACCAGATCAAAGGCTTTTTTGAAGTCAAGATATACAACATCAATCTCCTCTCCCTTGTCCAGGTGATAGGTTACCTGGTCATAAAAGGAAATGAGATTGGTCAAGCAAGACCTACCCGCAACAAACCCGTGCTGACTATCCCTCAGGATGTTGCCATCCATTGAGAATGACCTCTTTGATGATTTTTTCCAAGACCTTCCCCAGGACAGAGGTCAGGCTGATGGGCCTGTAGTTTGCTGGATCCACTTTCCTCCCTTTCTTGAAGATAGGCACCACATTGGCCTTCTTCCAATTTTTGGGCACTTCACTAGAGCACCAGGAGTTCTCAAAGATCTGTGCCAGGGGCTGAGCTATGATGCTAGCCAGCTCCTTGAGTACTCTGGGGTGTAAACTGTCAGTGCTGGCTGACTTGAAGATGTCCTCAGCAGGGGTCCAATGTTTCCATTGCTTTTCCTCTGGCTCCCCACATATCTAAAAAAGGACTTTTTATTATCCTTGATACTTATAGCTAGTTGAAGTTCAGTTGCAGCCTTGGCTTTCCTTGTTCGCTCCCTGCAGGTCCGGACCATTGTGGAATATTCCTCCTTGGAGGTGGATCTTGTCCTCCATCCTTTGTAGGTCTTTCTTTTTAGATGCAGGAGGTCTGCTAGTTCCCTGGAGAGCCAAGGCTGTGCCATTTTGCTGCCTCTCCTCCGAGATGGAATAGCATTAGCTTGTGCATCAAGGATCGCTCCCTTGAGGAGCAACCACTCTTCCTGAACTCTCCTCCCATTTGGGTCGTGGTCCCTTAGGGCCTCACCAGCAAGTCTCCCAAGCTTGTCAAAGTCAGCTTTCCTGTAGTCGAGGACTTCTGTATTGCTGACTGACTTGCCAGCTTTACAGCAGATGGTGAAGGTGATCAGCTCGTGGTCACTGTCACCCAGCTTCCCATCGATTGTTAGGTCACTGCTCAAGTTGTCCTCAGTTGCCAGTACCAGGTTGAGCAGTGCTTTACCTCTCGTTGGCCCATAGACTTCTTGTGTCAGATAGAGGTCATCCACGCATGAGAGGAAGCTTTGCGACTGCTCGGATTTAGCTGAGCGCTGTTCCCACGAGATGTCTGGGTAGTTAAAGTCTCCCATGACAACCATGGACTGGGAGCATGTGGCCTCAGCCAATTCCCTGGCGAACTCCTGGTCAAGCTCCTGACTTTGGGTGGGAGGTCTGTAATAGACTCCCACCATTGTGTCCCCTGTGCTGTGTTCCCCATGGATTTTAACCCAGAGGGACTCCAGTCATCCACCCTGGTCACCAGTATCAGCTTGCAGGAATGAATAGCTCTCCTTGACATAGACAGCTACACCCCCGCCCCTTTTGCCTACTTGATCTCTCCTGTACAGGGTGCAGCTGTCTATATCCATGGTCCAGTCATAGGTGGAGTCCCACCAGGTCTCTGTTATCCCTATGACATCATAGTTATTTGTGTTAAGCAGGAGCACAAGTTCCTCCTGTTTATTCCCCAAGCTCCTGACGTTCGTGTGTAGGCAGGCAAGTGTCCCCCTGGGGGCCCGAGCCTTGCCTACAGATTGTTCTAGGGCTGGGGCAGGGGTGGGCTCCCTTAAGTGCCTTGACTTGCTGGCTTTGCAAGGGTTGCTCAGTAGGCCAGCAGTGGCGGTCGTCCCCCCATCCCCCGGCGGGCTTAATTTTAAGCCCAGTGGAGCAGGTCAGCCAGTCTGGCTGAGAAGATCCTCCTCCCCAGCAGAGAGAGGTAGAGGCCATCCCTTTCTAGCAGCTTGCTGCCTCTCTCACCAAAGAGCAGACTGTGGTCATGGAAGCCAAAGCCTTCCCGATGACACCAGTGCCGCAGTCTTTGGTTTACTACCTGGATCCTCCTCTCCCTCCTCAGCCCATAGCCCGAGACTGGGAGGATCAAAGAAAATATCACCTGCACCCCCAGACCCTTTAGCCCCACTCTCAAATCCCTGTAGCACTTCATGACCCAGCTGGGAGCACTCCAAGCCATGTCATTGGTGCCCACATGGAGGAGTTTAGGGATCTTCTTCACAATGTCTCAGATTTGGGCTCCCAGGAAGCAACAGACTTCCCGGTCTAAGGGATCGAGGCAGCAGATTGTCCCCTCAGTCCCCCTCAGGATGGAGTCTCCCACAACAAACACTTTGCGTTTTGTCTTAGGGAGAGCAGGAGCGGTAGCCACAGTCAAGCCTGTGTTGCAGAGCTCCAGCGGGGCAGGGACCTTGGTGCGGCGGGCCTTGGGGCCCTTGACCACCTTGGTCCAACCCCTTGGCTGGACAGAAAGGGAGGGCCCCGAGTCCTCCCTTGGCCTGGAGGTAGACCGTGGTCTACCCTCTGCCTCCCGGGGAAGAAGAGCCTGGCAGTAGGAGTCACTCTCCTGCTCACATTCCCTTATGGCATGCAGTCTCTGGACTGCAGCCTGGAGCTCCTCCAGCTGGTGCGCCAGAGACCCTAAAAGGGAGCAGACCTCACAAGGGGAGGGGGCTATGCTGCTGGGCCCCAGAGCCTGAAAAATGACAGGCAGCCCCCGTAGCCAAGAGCCAGGGGCTCCATCTGCGTGGAGCCCGGAACCGTGGGCTCTGTCTAGGTGGTGATCTCTGAGGTGCCAGAGCAGGGGGCCGCAGACCCTGAGGGGACCCTTGGTTTGTGGTGCATGCCCATCCATGGCATGCCACTGGTAGGCCGGCTACAGCTGGGAATGCCTACCCAAGGGGGTGCACAGGCAGGGGCTCAGGCTTTCCTGCTCGCCCTCCTGTGCAAACTCTGTGCTAACTCATGCGCTGGGCAGACAAGCATGCCATGTCAGTCAAACTGACTCCGAAATGATGTCTGCAGCACAAGCAATGCCGACGGAAGGTCGACGTCAAAAGACTCAAGGACCCAATCAAGTGAGACCTCTTCCATCAGCACTCAATGAAAAACTGGTGAATGCTAACCAACAACAATGGGAGAATGTTGGCAGTGCTTGGGGTGCCTTCAAGTCCACCATCATCAGTGCCTGCAAAGAGACACTTGGATTCTCTACCAGGAAACACCAGGACTGGTTTGATGAGAAAGACCAAGAGATCCAAGAGTTTTCTGAGTGTCTGTCAAACAGATTAGAAATAGTCTCTTCTTGGAGTATCTGGCTTTTCTCCTATATAAAGGTCTTCTTAGGCTTGGAGGAAACATGTTTTGGTTGTTGCTTTTAGTGTAAATGTTTTGGGGGAGGTGGCTTGAAAAAAAGATATCAGTACTAGTACTAATCAGACACCAATTTGACATCAGTCCCAGAAAGACACAAAATCATGTGGCAGAACACTTTAGCCTCCATGGACAGTCCATCACTGACCTAAGACGTCAGATCCAGATGTGCAAGCCCATGTGGTTTGTGGTGCCACAGACCTCTTTGCTATGCCATAAACCACATGTATTGTACATTAAACTGTGTGTGGCACTGCTAACTTGCAGCGCTGGGGCAAAATTTGCTGATGGGATTTCCTGGTAGTAACAAAAAAAAAAAACACTGAAGAGAAAAGCAGTACAAAGCAGGTAAAAGTGGCATGTGTCAGGACAAGTGCAGAGATGGGGGAGCAGCCAGCCCAGGGCTGCCTGCTCCTCCATCTCAAAGCACACTGAACCCCATCCAGCTGGGGAGCATCTGGCTGAGCTCCAGCGTGCCTCAGCATGGGGGCTTCACAGCGCACAGAGATGGGGGAGCAGGTAGCTCTGGGCTGCTTGCTCCCCCATTTCCACATGCTGCTCCCTGACTGGCTGGGGCACAGGGATTGACTGTGGCTAGCTCTGTGCTGAGGCACACTGTGGTCCAGCTAGCCCCCACTGTATCACATGGAGCAGTGGGATAATGTGTCTCTCTGCAAAGCACACAGGCAAGGGCATGCACTGCAGCACAAAGTAGTGGCCCATATTTGTGCTGCTGCAAACACACACCCCTGCTCATGTGGACATGGCCAGAGTAGCTAATCTTAAACAACAAAACCTTAAAAAACAACTTGAATGCAAAATTGTGGAACAAGAAATCATCTATATACTGGACCATCCTAAATATGGTCTCAACAGACACTCAGTTTTGATAACCTTTATGTACTTCAGCAGGTTAACTGCTTTGCTTACCCTCTTTGACCTCTTCAGCCCATCTTCCCCTCTATCAGCAGTGCCCCCTTTTTCGCCTCTATCTTTCCTTATTCTTTGTATTTAAAGTATTTTATAGGAATAAGAATAAATAAATACATAAATAAAATGTTTATTACCCCTGCTCTCCATTAAGTCCATTCTGACAAAGTACACTATCACCTATGAAAGTTTATGCATTTCTGAATGAGTCTTTAAGGTGCTACTCTGCCATGGCTTCTGCCTGAGTTAAGACTACCTAACTACCTCGCACTACTAGTGTTGTGAATTTTATTCATTTCACTCTCAACACAGCTTTATCAGAGTTACCTATCAGATCTTCCATAGCTGAACCCCTTGGACAAAGAATGCCTTATTCTGTGCTAAAACCACTTGCTCATTATTGCCGGCATCATAGTCTAAACCAACTGAAATGTCTCATAAGAGCCATAATATAAAGGATACTGAAATATACAAGATAGCGGGGTACTAGGCAAACTTCTAAATTTGCCATGCGCATGAAACTTCTGTTATCTTACAAAGCAAAAGTCAGTGTCCCCGACAAAAAGACATGACAAATTTTACAGAGTAAATCTACTCATAGTTGCTTTGTTTTTCAAAAAAAAAAAATGTCTGGTAGCACAGACAACTGAATAAATATTTACTTAACACCCATCCGCTTGTCAGTACTTGGGCATATTTCTGTGTGGTGGTATGCAGTTTAGTTCCCAATTTACCTAATCAGTTGGGTGCATGAAGTACCCTTCAGCAGCAGACTTTAAGTTCTGGCGCTCATAAAGCAAAGCAAAAAAATAAGAAAGAAAAAAAAGACCACACCCCAGGAGACTAACAAAAAAATAAAGAATTGGCCACTGTGTTATTCTAAAAATGAATCCCTACCACCACAGATGAGACATTTTCCAGCTCCAACAATCAATGCCTTTATTTATTACCATCAACAGTGGAGATGAACAGAACAAGTGCTCTCTGTACTCATACTCCTTTTAATTTGCAAGCAATTCGATCCTCTTAAAATTGCTAATTAGCTGTTGCTGTGATTAATATGACTCAAATAACTAAACAATCTCATAGTCTCATGATCACAGGGCTGTTCAGCTGACTGACCCACAATTCAAGCAGTTACTCAGCTAGTAAGTAAAAGGGTTTCAGGCATCATGAGGTAGAAAATTAGAAGGATCCAGTGTTGTTCAAACAAATGGTAGGAGGACCAAATTTATTCTTGGCATGTTGCTTGAAAATGTTCCATGCTTGCTGAGGTGACTTTTTCAGTGACTCTTAGAAAAAATATCTTCACTGCAGTGTGAAAAAAAATACTTTAAAGCGACAAAAATGCTTCAGTATTACTGACCAATTCAGTATATAAGCAAGTCTGTTATCTGAGAAGAGCAAGAATAGATTTTGTTATGGAACACATCTACTTTTCTACACATTGCCTGTGTTTCATTTAATGCCGTAAGAGTGATATTGTATCTGTAATAGTCTAGAAATTATGCAAGAGGCAAGGATTTCTTATGGTGATATTTTTAATTGGACCAACCATGTACTTGAAATAAAGTTATACAAGCTTTTCAATATAAGACAGATTTCCTTGTCTCTCTCGATTGTGGGAAGCCAGGTACAGCAAATGAAGCAAAGCATAGGGGAGGGGCTGAAATAAATGGTCAGGGGTAACAGACAAACAATTAGCAGAAGAAAAGCAGCTGATTACTGGGAGATCAAGGCCTATCAAAAGGGGAGAATGGGAGTTAATCTCATCTTCCTTGCCTGGAAAGAATGCAGGAGTTGGATAAATTATAATGAGACATAAATGCAATATCAAGGTCTAGTCCTTGGTTCTTAGTGTCCAGTCAGTTTATGAATTTTTGTTCTCAAATTCATCTTTTGAAGGTGTTAGGTAGATTTCCCTTAAGCACAAGGATAGTGAGGTAAGGGATAGGGTAGCTGTTCTGTGATAAAAATGTGCTGCTAATGGTGAATATATGTCTCAGTCCTTTATGCTTTTTTCCCTGTGAGTTCATTCTCTAGCATAGTTTCTGTTTAGTTTCACCCAAATAGTTGCCATTAGGGAATTTAGTGCATTGGACCAGATATAGCACGTTTGGAGAGGCATGTGTAAGGGCCATAGATTCTGATGGTTTCTATATGGGGGAGCGGTAAAGTGTTGATAGTAGTGGCAGTGGACATGTGCTGATAGGTTAAGTATTTCTTGCAAGGCAAGGCTGTGTTCTACTTGGGCGCTTGTACATGTGACGCCATTACCATGTACATGTGATGAAAATGTCAGTGTGTGGCTTAATGGCATCATGCTGTACACATGCAGGAGTTTGGGTTTTTTTTAATGAGTTTGCATTATTGCAAACTAAACCAGATCCTGGTGTAATTTAGTTTGCAACAATGTATTGTAGCTATTAGTCAGTCAGTCAGTGTCGTGTCCCCCCCCCCCCCCCCCCATAGGAGAAGCGGGCAGGCTCCACAGAAAAAAAAAGATTGGGCCCTTTGCTGCTTCTACCTTCAGCAGGCCTGGGCAGCCCTGTGGGGTGCCACTGCCATGGAGGAAGGACTGGGGCCCACTGCAGCTCAGGGGCTGCTTGGCCTGCTGGCAGCTTGCCCCTGAGCCGCAGGCAGGCTTTGCCAAAAAAACCCCAGATTGGGCCCCTCACCTTAACAGTGACAGATACCCCTGCATTGAAATGATGGGTTTCAATTAAAAAACAATTATTTCAATTTAGGGGGCATGCAGCCCTAAGGACTAAAGCCCCCTCATGTGTGCAAGTACCCCTTGAAGGCCGTTGGGCAGTGGACAGTTTGCTTCTGATGATGAGTTCGGCAAGGTTACAGGGTTGTTTGAAAGCCAGGACTAGAGGGGCTATGAATATTTCTCTCAAGATCTGATCTTTGTTGAATATACATTTTATTAATTTGGTGATCCCATACTGGAACCAATCAGAAGAATCTCCAAATTACACACAGCTGCAAAGATAACATTATTGTTCATATATCTCTGGTTTTCTGTTGAAAGTCTTTTCCTTAGCTATGCCCAACTAGACAGGTGAAGAAAAGCCAATGAACTGTACTTGTCAAAACTGGCCTTGATTTATTAAATTGGTTAGCTGATGACCAACAAGTTGTTATATCTTACTGGGAGGACAGTTTGTTTTTTTCATACAAATTGGCTGAGTTCCATCAGCAAAACTGGTTGATTGGCAAAAAGAGGTGTTTAGCTAACAGATTTTCTGTTGATCCCCTCCTTCCATTCCTTTTTGTGGAAACAATTTGATTTCATACAATTACTATACCGTGAGCTGAGAAGAACAACTATTACATTGGCAGAGAGACAATGGAAAAATACAGCATGAAAACACTAATAGCCTAGACACTACAAAGTGAACTATCACTTGATTAAAGAGAGTAGGTAAAACAAGAATCTTTTTTTTATTACATTCACTCAGATAATACAAAATACCTGGTGCAGAAGATTCCTGTTCCAGGTGTTGAAAGTGACATAATCTTACATGCATACATGCACACATGCCTGCATGCACATGCATGCATGCACTTTACATATATACATGTACTTCTAAGTTCAAACTGCTTGCATTTGTTTGTCTAATATCAAAAGGACATTACAAAAATTGTCACCAAAATGTAGTCAATTAGCTGGTTTAAGTAGCTATTTTGTCATCACAGCTTAACAACTTGATAGCTAAGATGTTTTTAGTATATGCCTATGGCCTTTGAAGAGTTTAATTTAGAAATTTAATTTGTATATGATTTATCTCATTGCAGCTCTAACAGCCTGTCAGAATCCACTTGAAAAGCACATGTAGGTACACATGCACAGTCTTCTGTTACTGCAGCTAACTACATTACATTAGGCGCATCTACACAAGATGCATTACTTGAATCAGAATCAGAGATTTGGCGCTGCTTCGGTGTTGCTTCAGAGATTCTGATTGGCTGGGGAGAGGCAGGCACAGCTGGGCGGCTGCAGGTTCTCCCATGGCTCCTCTAGCTGGGCCTGCCTCTCTCTGGGCAGGGGGAGTCGCGGGAGAAGTCCCCATGGCTGTCCTGTCTGGCCCCATCTTCCACATGGTGCCAGCCTCCCAGTACTTAAAAAAAAATCGGGCTGAATCTCCTCCGAATCAAATCAGGGACTGAAGCTTCACATAACCCTACTGTGCAGTAAGCGTCTTGTGTAGATGTGCCCAGAGACGCAGTTCTCATGGGCTTAAAAATGAAGTCAATCACAAAACCACCAATCACTATTTAAAAGGAGAAATTGTGCCTTGGAGAATTTTGATGTAGATGAGTCAAGGGAGGTGATAAACAAAGTGTTTAGAGCACTGAACACTTAAGAGGTATAAAAATAAACATTTTTTACTATGATGTCTTGCCTGAACCAATCAAATTGTGAGTTACAAATATATAAATGATAAAAAGAAAGTTCAACTTATTTGTGATCTCAGCAGAACTCTATGAACTTTTTCATGCACAGGGTTTATAGATTTTTTTCCCCCATTATTATATTAAACAGATAAGATTGTCCAATGGGTAAAACTACAAATCAGGGCCAAAAAAAAGCCCATTCATTTTCAATATTAATATTTAATGTTTAAAGCCTATAAAGGCTGTATTATTCATATTTTTATATTAGTTGCTTGTCCTTTGGTGAAGGGTATATGTAGGAAAAACCTTTGTTGATTATTGTCAAGATTATATAATTGCTAATAATAAACAAAGGTTTTTTCTACACACACATACACACGTTTACTGAAATAACTTGTTTTAGGCAAACGTTGTGCATTTAGACTCAAACATATTGTAACAAGGTCTTGTAACAAGTTAATACGGTGCCTTCATTCCACAATGACCACATGATTATGGAATTTTAATACCCCATTTTATAGTTTTGGTTGATGAGAAAACACCTTTCAGATTACAATAAACTCAAGTTTATTCTGGAAAAGAAAAGCTGTTTCCCAAATAATTCATTAATATGATTACAGAAAAAGATAATACAAACCACTGGCATAAAATGCAACAAGACTTCTTTTGAAAAAGTCTTAGGAGTTTGTAGAAGGTCACGTTAGCTGCTCCTAAATCAAGTAGAATTAGCTGGCTAAATACAAGAAGGTTTTATACTACAGGAAAAGGGTTTTGACCATGCTTGTTCCATGACTTCTGCACATACTAAGTTTGATTCTGGATTTCTTATTTAAGCAGAGCTTCCTGTATAGTCTATATAACTTTTCTCAGAACTAACTATAGAATCATTACAAAATTTAAATTCAAGTGAAAGATAACAAAGATGTTTCTTTAGCAAATGTTAAGCAGTCCATTTTCATAGATTACCTTTCCTAGATTACCTTTTTAGCTCTCAGAGCAGAATAAATAGCTCCAAAAGAAGACGTCTTACCAGTTTTCTTGGAAAACACTGAAACTTACAGCACAGAAGATATTCAGCATGGAAATTCAGGGAAAAGGTATATGGTGATATTTTCAGAAGCACCTAAAAGAATTAGTCCCACTGTCTTTTAATGGATGTTCCTCTCCCACGCTCTACATCATATAAGCATCTCTAAAACCTCCTACCCACAGAATATAGTATATAATTTATTGTATACTGTACAATTCTTACAGTAGTGCTGTGTACATGAATTGTGACTAAGTACAGACATTCAAAAAGCTTGAGTCAGAATCCATCCAATCTATGTAGGTTTCTCTAATATGCGTAGATTGCATTAGGAGCAAATGAAATACATGTTCACCGTTTGGTAGGAGGGAGAGGGGCACACAGATGCCTGCACTGGCTGAGGCCAGAAGGTGGGGCCGCTCCCACACATCTCCCATGTGTGGGAGATTGCCGAGGGCACCTGAGCACAGCAGAGAGGAGGCCATCCCTGACTGGCTGTCAGGCAACTCCTTGCGGTCAGCATGAACCCACCCCTATGCCCAGCCCTAGGTTTCCAGGTCAGCATGGCATGCCTGGTAGCCCAGCTGGTGACTGCAGCAGGGGTGGTGGCAGCAGCAGGTGCCCAGCACAGTTCCTACAATCGTGCTGGGTTGCTTGCCAGAGCTCCGAGGGCTGGGAGATTGCAGCTTCCTTGGTCTTCCAGGCTTGGGGCTGTGTGAACCCCTGGGGCTTGGAGACTTCAGTAACTATGATCTCCCAGCCTGGGAGTTTCATGCAGCCCCAGGCTGGGAGATCATGTCAGCTGCAAACTCCCAGCTGAGGGGACTCAGCCCCAGCAGCTGCCAACTCTGGGTCCTAGCAGCACCTTACAGCTGCCAGGACCCAGAGCCCCAAGCTGTGGATGCTGGATCCCAGCAGCATGCCTCCTGGTGCTGGGACCCAGTTGGGTCCTGGCAGCCCAAGGGCATGGATGTGATCTCACAGCCTGGGGGTGCATGAAAACCTGGGGGCTGGGAGATCTGATCTGCTGAAGTCTACCAGCCCTGGGGGTGTCACACAGCCCTGAGGCTGGGAGACCATGGAAGCTGTGATTTCCCAGCCCTCAGAGCTCCAGTAAATGGCCCAGAATGATTGCAGGAATTGTGCCATGTGTCTGCCATTACCTGGAGCTCTGAGGGACCCGATCCTTCCTTCTAAAGAACATCCTGCCCCACCTAGCTCGGGACACTATAAAAAGATATAACATTTCTGAGCTACAGAAGATCCCTTCCCTCCCTCCCACCACCTGCACCTGACAGCTCAAAGCATCCAAGCAGGGCTGAGTTCCAGCGGCCTCTGTTGTGGGACGGGGGGAACAGGGAGCCACAACGGATCTTGGGATGCTGGCAGACTGCGACCTAACCTGAGTCAGGAGAGGATCTGTTACAGAAGTTCAATAGATCATTCTTGCCTAAATCAGTTAAATCTTTCCTACATCCATCCAGGTCTATATTAGAATGGCTTCCGCCATTTTTAAACCAGTCTATGTGCTCTGAACTTCTGTTTTGTTATAGGTATAGACTGGTTTCCGACCACCTAAAATGGAAAAAGTATAATGTCTGTATCTGGCCTATATGTTTATGTTTATACAATGGACCATACATAACTAGTCAAGTTAAATCAACTGAATGTCTGGCTTAAATCTGGAAATCACACAGGATATCTCAATATAGAAACAGATTACAAATACAGAAATCACAATGGAAATTTAACAGTCTGGCACTGGCTTGTCTGTAAAACCCTCATCTGCTTAGCTAGTATTGATCCTGCTGTGAAAGTGCTGAGTATTGCACATAGATTAATTTGTGTCACTGGCTCATTATCCCACCAGAGTATAAATGATGCAAAAGTTATTGTCAAACAGAAAGAGCGCAAGGGTGTGGAACAGACAAGTCCATTCCTAAGAACAAATTCCAAGCTCTGAGCGAAATCTCAGACAAAATATCCACAGAGGTAGTCAAGCCCAAGACAAAGCTACGGGCCATGGTTCGTGTAGTTTTGTTATGACACAACTTTTTTCTAGCACTCTATTCTGGGAAGGGTGGAAAATTGAAGGTAAATAAGATACTAGGTATCTGGGAGATAAAGGTACAATAGAATATACCAAAAACTTAGATTTGTATTGCAAATGAGGAATGACTGATCGTAAGGTTATAGCACTTCCAAGAGGGCCCAAGAAAGTTACAGATTCAATGCTAAGAAATACGATAAATAACACTGAGAAAAGAAAGGGTTGTGGGAAGTTAGGGAAAATGATTTGACACAAGCAAATGAGTGAGTAGGACATTTTCTGAAGTTTATCTGATCATTTCTGTCCATTATTCAAAATGTACCTACACAGAGGGGAGGCAATGTTGGGGAAGTGGGAAAAGACCCATGAGTACTGAGGCCATAGGATAGGCTATGACAGGGGTGGGCAATTATTTTGTGCGGAGGGCCGCTTACTGAGTTTTGGCAAGCCATCGAGGGCCGCATGACAGGCAGCCAGGGGTAGATAAATATTAATTTTCTAAATTTTTAGGGGCCCGTGGGCTGGATAGAATGGCCTGGTGAGCTGCATCCGACCTGTGGGCCACATTTTGCCCGCTCTTGGGCTATGATAATACCCACTTAGATTAATGGAGTTCATTAACTCTCAGAGGTCTTCATCACCATCAGGCCTTCTCATGAAGCTAAGAACAGCTTCCTGAGATGTTCACAGGCTACTCCCTACCCTTCTGGACTTCTTATGCTGTGCCTTACCCTGCCTAGACGTTAGGCTCAAGTGTGGCCATAGGGACTAAGTAGCTCCACTTTTATGCTCTGCATCTCTTTATATGGCACAGACACTCCTTAGAGCTCCACTACCTACCCAAGGGGAGAGTGAAGTTGGAGGAAGGGAGGGGGCACTTAGAGCTGTGGGTGATAAAGGGATAGTCAGACTAATGGTGGGATGGAGGTAATATTAGAGCAGTGCTGGGAGAGCAGTTAAAGGGGATAGGGGTGGTATTACAGCAGGGAAGGTAAGCGTGGAGTGGAAAGGAGGAGTCAGAGCTGTGTAGCAGGTAACATTTAGAGCCGTTATATCTATCTACCAATCCCCTCATGTTGATCCCCATTGGTTTCATGTTAGTTCCAGAACTGTTCCTGCATCCCCCCCCCCCCCCCAAAATCCTTGCTTTGCAGCCCCTTAGACACCCCCTGCTCCATGTGGACTGAGGAGGGAGAACTAGACTGTATTGGGAAAGCAGAGACACAGGTGAGGAGGAGATAACAGTAGTAGTAGTAAAGGACTATAAATGCAGGCGCCGACAGCTATCATTCCCTGGGAGTCAGAGGCAGTGGAGGTGTAGGCTTGATGTATGGCACCCGAGGGTTCTGAGTGGGGAAAGGTAAATTAGATGTCTCATTAACACTGAGTTAACAGTTTGGCAGCTCCTTGTGCCTTTCTGAATGTTGAGTCCAGGAACTATCTTTCACTCCTGCAATGCAACTCTTTGAGTAATGCCTTCTTGTGACTATAAGCGCTACAGAGCATAGGGTCTGACCCTTCTCTTGAAAACTTCCAAGGATGGAGATTCTGCATTTGGTAGGCTGTTCCAATGCTTGACCACCCTCAGTGTCAGAAAGATCCTCTTAATCTCCAACGTAAGTTTCTTTTGCTGAAATTTGAGGGCCATTGCTCTTAGCCCTTTTTCCTATGGCCTGTCTCCTATTGGATACAGCGCTCCAAGGGAGGCCCATCATTAGAGTGGAAGAAGCAAGTGACATTCCTGTTGATACAACTGAGGATGCTGTTTGCCTTTTTTGCAACAAGAACACACTGTTGGTTCATATTCAGCTTGTGGTCTACTGTAACCCCCAGATCCTTTTCTACAGTACTGCAGCCTAACCAATCATTCCTCAGTCTGTATTTGTGCATGCAGTTATTCCATGCCAAGTGCAGGACTTTGCGCTTGTCCTTGTAGTTGACTTTGCATTCTATCCTGAATGCCTTTTCCCATCAGCCTTGCTTTCCAGGGGATCCTGCCCACCAGTTCCCTGAGTTTGCTTTTCTGAAGTCCAGTGTCTTTATTCTATTGCTTTCTTCCTTCCTCTCCTTAGGATTTTGGCATTTTCACATTCTCAACAAATTCATTCCTGTTAGGGAGCATCACGCTAAGAACAGCTTCCCCTCTCGTTGACCTGTCTACCATATGTATCAAAAAGTTATCTCAAACACATTCCAAGACTGGACTACTTGTGCAATCTCTAGCAGCAGATGGTCAAAGTCCCCCATGAGAACCAGGTCCTGTGATTTAGAATGTTGAAGGCCTCTTCCATATCTTCCTCCTGGTTTGGTGGCCTGCAGCAGATGCCCACAATGATATCCTCACTACTGATTTCCATTCCGATCTTTACCCAGAGGTTTTCAACAGGCCTACCTTTCACTTTGGAAGGTAACATTTAATAAAGCAAACGAATTTTCAAAATGGGAAACATTTATCAGGCACAGAAACAATAAAAGGGTGAGGATACTGTATTTTCATGGCCTGAAACTTGCCCAGGAATGTAATACGCATGTGTTTTTGAAAAACATCATGACGAAAAAAGGATCTTACCTTGTAGCACCAGTAAGTAACTGAGTAGCAGCAACCAGGGAGCTAAGCCTGCTGGGTCCAAGGTTGTGTGCTGGGTACAGGACTGTGTGCCAGGTTTAGGGCCACACACTGGGTCCAGCTGTGGACTGATCTTACATACCAGCCTGATCCAGTGTACCAAGTCTGGGACCACATAGCTGTTCCAACCCCGTATACTAGGATTGGGGCTGTGCCATGGCTCTGGGGCTTCGTGCCAGGTCCAATCCTGCACACAGTGTCTGGGACTGCACACTAGAAGGACCAACCCCATGCGCCAGCTCATTCTAGCACACAGGACCATGTCATTTGGCTAGGGTCCAGACATTTCATGGTGAGGGAGCAGTAGCAGCAATAATTGCTATCATTCCCAGAGCCATAGCAATTAATGCTGCTGCTGCTACCCTGCTGCCAAATTTGTGGACCTGAGGGGATCCGTATTTCTTGAATATAATGAACATCCCAATTTCCACCAGCTGGTTTTGGGGGAAAAGGTGCATGACTGATGTGAGAAAATACAATAGATACATGACAGCGCTGCAAAACAAAATAATGTAAGTGAGGCCAAGTTTAATACCTTATTATATCATGTATGTGGAACCTGTGATTAAGCATTAAGTCAAACAACATTAGAGATGCCATTTAATTTATGAATAAAAGTACTGAACCTTAGGGGTAAAAATAATCTCTAAGAAAAATCTTTATAATCCCTCCCTCTCCCCATTTGGACAGGCAGGACACTGAAGCAATTTACCTTCCTTCAGTTTCCTTGAATTCCCCTTACTGTTTTTTAATGAGTGAAGCTAATTTTGCTTAAATAAAGGGCTTTTTTTCCCCATCTTTTTTTATCCCATGACCTTGGAATGAAGTTGTAATAGTGCCACAGGAATCATCTTCCTTTC
>NW_005841961.1:3220415-3224010 GCF_000455745.1 Alligator sinensis | reverse complement strand
AAGCCCACATCACAATTCTTCCCCCCCTCCCCCCGCATCCACTGGCTTCTTTTTGGACTTTCTGCATCAGATTCAGTCTCCTTGTTCTCTGCTTCAAGGCTCTCACAATACCTACATCTCTGCTTTTGTTTCTTCCTCCTCCTCTTCCCATTGCCTATGCTCATCACAAGCTGCTGCCTGGCTGCTTCCTTTGTTTTCTCACCTCCCCCCCTCCTTTATGTGCTGTCTTCTCCTATATGTAGCATTAATTCCTCACCCTCATTTTTTACCAAATGAACTCTTTCTTACATCATACTTGAGTTCCTCCCAGAAATATAATTCTACTATACTTCAGCCCTTCAAAACAGAGATGAACAAGAAATCTTGGAAACCAAAGTAATACTACCTGCCAAAAAATACAATCTTCACCTTGTATACTTTGAAAATTCAATTAAATGCATGTGCCCAGTTTTATTCAACATTATACTGAGTTTCTTTCCTTGAGTAATCTGAGATTTTCCCTTTCCTTGTTAATTTGGAAAGAGGGTATTTGACCTGGAGGCATCAGATAATCACATATCACCAATTTTAACTTGCTCTGGGCTATGAAGGAAGTTTATTTGCATTGCATCTTACCCTCCTAAAATGGAGATCCTTCCTGGTTACATTATTTTGATTAACATTCCCTTGACTTGGTTAAGGGCCACTGCTTGAAGCGTAGTGCTCCTGCATTGTTCCTTATACTCTCTGAGCCAGTCTGACAGAACTATACCTGAATTCTTCTAACTTATGTATCATTTTAATGGTTGATAATTTTCAAGTGATATACAATATGATTACTACCCAAATGGTATCTAAGTTTCCAGTTAGCTCTCTACTAAAAACAAGGAGGTGGGACAGAAGAGATATAGAGAAATAAGAGGAAGTGGAAAATCAGAAGGGAAGGTGAGTAACTTTTTTTGTAGTGGATGTCTAGGTGAGAAGACGGTAGCTTGTCAGAGTACAAGGATTTGCACTAGTCAGGGGAGTGGAGACAGGGAGCATAGTAAATATTGTTAATTTATATAGTATTGTTAGTACTGTTAATTTGTTTATGATCAAGAAATCACAACAGGAAAAGCGTACTCAGAATTACCACAGGATGACAGTTATTCTCTATTCCATTTAAAAAGGGATCTGGAATTGTTTGTTTCTGCCTGCAAAGTCACTGGGCAGCATGGGGACTCGCTATAAAACTTAAATTGAAAAAAGGAATGTCCTTTCCCATAGTTTTTGCAGTGGACTTCAGCTCCAGATAAGAAGAAAATGATAAGATGATGAAATCATGTCACTTAAAAAATACCATTGAATTAAGAATTAGTAATAAACAATGCTTTTAATTCAAGGAGCTCAAGGATACTCGTATCTGGTCTATATGCTAAATACTTAATATCATGTAGAGAGACAGTACAAAAACTTCATCAGATAAAGACCAAATCAAAGAAAAAATATCAAAGTACAATTTGACTAACTGCATCACAAAAATAATTTTTCAAAGCAAATTTCCTTATATCAGAACAGAGCCCAATGGGTAGAAAGGAAAATGAAAGGTACCAAGAGTGATCCTTGTGTGATCCATGTAACTGAGTTTTGACTGTCAAGGATCTAGATTACGCTATGGTTAAACAGTCTTTGCCCCATGGCCTGATTAAAACCTGATGGAGACAATTTGCTACTGTTGTTGGTTATATTTTTTCCCTTTACTTTTTCCTGTTTTTTATTTTTAAACCTATGATCAGTATTTTTCAAATTCTCCCCTACATTTAGGGCGCTTGTCCACGTAACACGTTAGATCATTGACACTCACTTTTGTTAGTTATGATCAGGCTTCCTGGATTTAGTGAAAACAATCAATATTATCATATTTCCTTGAGGTAATCCACTCAATGTGTGACTAATTAATAGGGCTGTGCAAAACAGCACTGTTCCAATTCGGTTTCAGTTTTGACGATTTGATGGAACAGTGTTTTGTTTTGAGTATCGTTTAGTTTTGAAACCACTGTTCCGTTTCGTTTCATCAAAACTGTTTTGCTGTTTCGATGTTGTTTTGATGTTTTGCCCTGTTAGTACGGGGATACATAAAATGCAGCAGGCGGGCAGATCAGGTGCTTCCTGGCACCTCGGGGAGGGCTGCGGGGGCTGTGCCAGAGTCCTCGCGGGGTTGAGAGTCCCCGATATGCCTGCCAGATGAAAGAAGCCGGGTGCTGCTGCCTGGGAACAGTGCCAGGATGATCAGTGTTGCCGTCGGTCCCAGGCGGCAGCACCCAGCTCTTGTCACCCAGCAGGCAGGACAGGTGCTGCCACCTGGGGCCAGTGGCACGGGGCCGGGGCGATCGGGGCAGCGTGACCCCACACCAGCTGATCTGCCCCAGGCCTCGCACCCTCTTCCAGCTGGCTTGGGTATGGGGCCAGGGCAGATCAGCTGGTGTGGGGACCCACCCCCGCTCTAGGATTGGGGAGGCTCCTTGCACCAGCTGATCTGCCCTGGCCCTGTACTGGAGCTGGCTGGAGGAGGATGTGGGGCCCGGGGCAGATCAGCTGGTGTGAGGACCCTCCTCCACCCCAGGATTGGGGTGGTTCCCTGCACCAGCTGATCTGCTCCAGCCCCATACCTGAGCGGGCTGGAGGAGGTCCCAGCTGCTTGCAGCCCAGTGCAGGGAGAGGGGCACAGACTTGGGGCACCCCCGCAGTGGGCTTAGGTCCCAGAGGCTCGCAGCCCCTTTGAACTCAGCCCGGTGGCGGGAGGTGGAGCGGAGCCCCAGCTCTGCCCACCTCCCATTACCAGGCAGAACTCCATGGGGCTGGCAGAGCCCATTGGAGCACAGCCTGGCAGTGAGAGGTAGGGAGAGTCAGGGCTGTGCTCCCCACTGGACTGAGCCACATGGGGCTGCGGAGCACAGCCTTGGCTCTTCCCTGCCTCCCACCACCTGGCTGCTGCTTAGAAACTCAGAATGTTTCAAGACTTTCGAAACATTTCAACTGGCCTCATTTCATTTTGAGGCTGTTTTGAAGCCCTCTGTTTCATTTTGATTTCACTGTTTCAAGCTTGAAATGAGTTGAAACAGCGTCAAAAGTTGAGGAGATTGGTGGGAGAGGCGCTGGGTTCTCAAGGGCAGGGGAACTCAGTGCCCAAGATGAGTGGTCATTCCTTAAGGAGACGATACTCAGAGCCCAAGGGGTGGTGATCCCAACAAGAAGCAAGGGGGGCAAGAGTGCCCAAAAGCCCCCCTGGGTCACCAAGGGCATCCACGAATGCCTGGGTGCCAAAAAGGGGGTGTACACCCGGTGGAAGGTGGGGGCTATCTCCAAAGAGGAGTATACCTCCACTGCTCGGGCCTGTAGGGGGGCTGTTAGGAAAGCTAAGGCAGACATAGAGCTAGGACTAGTGTCCAAGATCAAAGATAATAAAAAGTCCTTTTTCAAATATATAGGGAGGATGAAGAAGGCACCGGGAAACATGGGGCCCCTGCAAGATAAGCTGAGCAATCTGGTGATTGCGCCAGAGGAGAAGGCAGACCTCTTTAACAAATTCTTCACCTCTGTCTTCTTGTGCAGGGACCGGGACTCCCCCACCGTG
>NW_005841961.1:3218955-3220075 GCF_000455745.1 Alligator sinensis | reverse complement strand
CATCGGGGATGAGGCTCAAGGGCAACCAGCACGGTTTCATTAGGGGCAGGTCATGTCAGACCAACCTGATTGCTGTGGGGGCCGAGGGGGAATCGAGGACCAGGAGTCCTCGGGAACGTTAGCTGGGGTTGTGGCTGCGATCCCGTGATGGGCAGATGGGTACTCTCTATCACCGGAGCGGAATTAGGCACAGACGAGACACGTATCAATTGGGAAAACAGAGGTAGCTTTACTTACACTGTAGAGTCGTATACAGCGCAGGCAATCGTAGTTGCAACAATTCTGTTCTCTAATCGGTAATCGGGGAGCTCTTGTAGACCGGGTAGCTCAGGTCTAACTCGGGCATGCAACACAGAGGATACGTCGCAAGGTTTCGCTGACGGGGAGTCGTTGGCAGGTGATCAAGCTGCCGGAGTTCCACTCCAGGGGGAATCGCGGAGTTCTCTCACTAGGGCGGAAACGCCCCTAACCTTTTATACGGCTAGCGAGCCAATTGCCAGCCGCCACGTGGGAATAATTTAACATCGGCCAATTGTATTATGCAAATCTGCATTTCCTTGGCGGGAACTCTATCCACGGCGGAACTCTTCACCATGCCGAGACTTCCCCTGCCTTACCGTGCCTTGTGCTAGAAAGTTCCACTGTGTCGAGGCACTGATCCAAATCAGCTCTGACATGCCCCCTTGCCGAAGACACAGTTGGGACTTGAAGCACATGCACGCCGTCCAAGTTATCGCTCCTTTTTAAAGATAACTGACTATGTACAAAAGTATACAACGATAGTAGTTCGTCCTCTACGGATCGAACCAAATAGTAACCAACACACATACACACACACATCAATATATTGGTCACAAAAAGTTCAATAACGATGAGTTCAATAGGTGTCATGGCAGAGTCACACGTCAGACGACCTCTGCGTCTCTCTTTCTCTCTCTGGATCCGCTTCTGACACGTATTTTGAACCTCGGGTAAACCTGTAGAAAAAAGAATTCTTAGACACTGTTAATCGACTTATATAACACTATCCCTTTGGAGAGGTAATCAGATATCTTCTCTTGGTTCCCCACTCTCCTTCAAGCACGTGACACAGGTGCTTGAACTCGACTCAGCTCCGGAT
>NW_005841961.1:3216821-3218095 GCF_000455745.1 Alligator sinensis | reverse complement strand
GCTTCGGTGGGGAGGGGCGGATGTCCTCCGCTCACTGCCCCCTCCCTGTGGAAAGGAGGCGGGGCTGCCAGAAGCGACGTCGAGTCAGTGGGCGGGGTCGCCGGCTGGGTTCCCGCCGATTCTCCCGAAGCTCCTCCCTTCTCTTCCGGTTCCAGGCAGCTTGCTCCTTCCTCGGCACCATCTTGGAGTGGCGTCAACTTGGGGCTTCTCTCCTCTGCTGCTTCTCGTGCTGCCGGAACGGCCACGAGCAGTCGGACTTCCAGGTCTGCATTCCTCCTCAGCAAAGTTGTCACAGCGCGAAGCAACACATCCAATACCCTCTCTTTTGTCCCTCGGGGCTACACTCGTATGGCCTCTCAACCCAAGCGCCAGCAGGGGGCTAAACCGGTCAGCCGTTGTCGGCTCTTCACCCTCCCGTGCGAGTGCACACAGCGAGCGAACTCCTGGCTGAGAGCCGGGCTCACGTCGCCCGATTCCCATTTGGTGAGGGGTGCGGTGTTCCCTCTCTCCCGGGGCCTGAACTGGACTCTCTCGCTGCCCATCACACACCCGAATGCCTCGGGGTGCAGATGTGCCTCCCATACCTCCGACACCTCTTCTCCTTTTTCCTTCAGTGAAAGGTAACCATCGATAAACCTTTCACCCACTCTGCCCACCTGGTGATACGCGATGTGGGCACCTAGTTCCTCGGAGCTGGCCACGTGGCGTCTCCCGCTATGCCAGGGGCAACTTCTCACTAGCTCCTGCTCCATTAGATCTTCCCCAAATCCTGACTCCTATCCTGTCGATCCTAATCCCGATCCTGCTGATCCTGTTCGTGACACCATGTGGGGGCCGAGGGGGAATCAAGGATCAGGAGTCCTCCGGAACGCTAGCTGGGGTTGCGGATGCGATCCCGTGACGGGCAGGTGGGTACTCTCTATCACCGGAGCGGAATTAGGCACAGACGAGACACGTATCAATTGGGAAAACAGAGGTAGCTTTACTTACATTGTAGAGTCGTATACAGCGCAGGCAATCATAGTTGCAACAATTCTGTTCTCTAATCGGTAATCGGGGAGCTCTTGTAGACCGGGTAGCTCGGGTCTAACTTGGGCATGCAACACGGAGGATACGTCGCAAGGCTTCGCCGACGGGGAGTCGTTGGCAGGTGATCAAGCTGCTGGAGTTCCACTCCAGGGGGAATCGCAGAGTTCTCCCACTAGGGCGGGAACGCCCCTAACCTTTTATACGGCTAGCGCGGCAATTGCCCGTCGCCACGTGGGAATAATTTT
>NW_005841961.1:3185578-3216058 GCF_000455745.1 Alligator sinensis | reverse complement strand
GATGTGGACAACATTGAGAGGGTCCAGAGGAGGGGCCACCCACATGATCCAGGGAAAGCAGGACAGACCCTACAAGGGGAGGCTACGGGACCTGAACCTGTTCAGCCTTCACAAGAGAAGGCTGAGGGGGGACCTGGTGACTGTCTATAAACTCACTAGGGGGGACCAGAAGGGTTTGGGGGAAACCTTGTTTCCCCTAGCGCCCCCCAGAATAACAAGGAATAACAGCCACAAGTTGTTGGAGAATAGGTTTAGATTAGACATCTGTAACAACTACTTCACAGTTAGGGCGGCTAGGATCTGGAACCAACTTCCAAGGGAAGTGGTGCTGGTTCCTACCCTGGGGGTCTTTAAGAAGCGGCTTGATGCCTACCTGACTGGGGTCAATTGAGCCTAGTTTTCCTCCTGCCCAGGCAGGGGGTTGGACTTGAAGATCTACAAGGTCCCTTCCGACCCTACTTCTATGATTCTATGATTCTATGAAATGAAACAGCCAGCGAATTTTTGCACAGACCTACTAATTAATTAACAATACTTAGATCTCTGCCTTTCAGAATACATGCCTTCTCCATCTGTGCAGCAATTTAAAATGCAGTTGTCTTTCCTTTTTCAGAAAGCTGTGTAGTGATTATTTCCTTCTGCTTCAGACATAACTTTTCTCATATCCCATTTCTTCTAAATCTAAAGTTGTGCAATTGTCTATTGCAAATGCAGCCATTCATTAATCAGCTCTCTAACATGGAACTGTCTGACACATTAGGGTTTCTTGGCTGAGAGAGGTAGTTTCACAGAAGTACCTACTTGCCTTTATGGTGGCTGTAAGTCAACAAGCAGAGCAGTATTAATAAAATAAATCTTTTATGATTAAGTGACTGTTGGTATTTCATGGGTTTTTTTGCTTCCCATTAAAGTGACTAATCAAGTTCTAGAAAGGATTGTTAAGTTCATTTGACTGTGGACTGGACTTAGTTGATGACAGAAATATATTTTAAATATTTGTTATAGTCATTGCAAAAATCTGTTTCCCATGTACAGAGATATTGTACTGTTTTGCATATGAAAATGTTTTTAAGTTTCATATTTTCCTTACTTTGGATAGTATAATTATATCTGAAATCATCTTTGTATAGTTTTCTACCAAATTGAATTCAGAGCTGATTTACTTATGGCATTCCATGTCCAGTTTACATGGTTTTGATTGGAGAATCAGGACTTTTTAATACTCTCTGACATTAACACATAGCAGGAAGTCACTAAATTCTCTCTTAATATGCCCATCTTTAAAATGACGGTAGTAATGTTTAAAAGACAGCATTGTGAAGATTACTGGTAGTTAGTTAATATCTGAAATGTAAAGCACTTTAGACATCACTGCCAGCTCCTGCAGTTTTATCATGAGATTTGTACTACAGGATTTTAAAGTCCCTGGAGGCATAATGCAATTGGAGATTTACCAAAATATATGCGTTTCTATGCCTCCTGTTTACAGAGAATAACTTGAAACATGACCTCAAAAATCACTGAAGCCTGGAAGGCAAATTAAAACAACTCAGTGTATTTTTTTTTAACAATCTCATCATTGTATGAATGCTTGTGAGTAGCATTACTTTTCAGGAGACCTATGAAATAACGGATAAATTGCACAGTAGAGCATGGCAGGAAGGGGCAATGGTCTGTCCTGGAAACAGGAGTGAAGATCTTTCCCCCTTAGTGACAGCAGTGCCAAGCCTGGAATGAGTGCCCTTCATGAAAATGAAAAGTGAGAGCTGTACTGCCCTGACAAAAAGATTCTGACAGCCTATAAACAAGGTCGCACAGGACTTTGTTTTATTATTGGTTAGTAAGAAAATTTGGGCCACAGGAAGGAGTTGAATTTTAACACATGGATGGACTGTGTGTTTATAAAGGTAGAAAGTTACTTTTTCACAGGAAAAATATGTAGCATGAGCTAGTGATTCTTAATGCTGAAGAGTTGACCACCAAACCCTGTGTAACTTAGGCTAGGGACAGACATTCAAAAAGCCCGAGCCTGAATTGATTTACTCTTTGCAGGTTAGTCTAAGCTGTGCAGCTTAAACTGATTAATAACTGGACAGACATTCTGTGTTAAATCAGGAAATACAGCCACATGCCTGCAGTGACTCAACCCAGAAGGCGGGGGGAATGGGTCCCAGTGGGAAAGGTTGAGAATCACTGTGCTAGAGTATGCCTGCCAGCCACTGCCAAAGGTGAGGGAAGAGAGACGCCCTCCAGGGTTCTCTCTCCTCGCTGCTGGAGTGGAGGGGCCATGCTGGAGTGGTAGCTAGGCACCACTCGAAGCTAGCACAACACGTGGGATGCCAGCCACCAGTTGGGGTGGCGGGGGGGAGAGTGCAGCTGCTGCCAGACTGAGGAGTGGGGATGGGGGAATAGCCCTTTATCTGAAGCAAGCATGTATTGAACACAGCAATTTGCAAAGCATACAACAGGGAACTACCAAAAAATCTTTGCCTAAGCTAAGACCAATAAAGCACAGCATACACAACTTAGTTTAACTTAAAATGTAAACCAGGAAGACAAAAATTGGTTTTACTAATCCTGAGGGCAGAGTGTCTCCTTACTACCAGGCATTCAGAAAAGCTTTGTTTAGGTATTCCCAGCTTTTACATGTTCTGCTTTATAATGTAAATGTAGCTCTCTGCATTCTTTGATGGAGTTGTCTGAAGCTTACCTTAACTACATCTCCAGCATGTGTGATGACTGTCAGGTCTTTGCCAACACTTCCCACCTCTCAGTCTGGTCCTGCAGGTCTTAGTTCTGGGCTCACAGGTGCAGGGTTTGGATCTGCACACAGGGGACTAGCTTGTCTCTGTCCTCCCACCCCCCACAACACACTGAGGAATTAATTCCCTCCCTACCTGGCTGCAGGCAAGCCTCAGAGACTGCAGTCAAATCGCCAAGGGTTGTGGGGGAGAGAGGGGACAAAGGAAGCAATTAACTCTGTCTCTTACTGGCTGAAGGTAAGCTTTGGAGGTGGGCTGAGGCTGTTCCAGGTGCCAGACGATTGGAAGGTAGCTAATGTGGTCCCCATCTTCAAAAAAGGGAAAAGGGAGGACCCGGGCAATTATAGGCCCGTCAGTCTTACCTCAATCCTGGGGAAGCTCTTTGAGAAGATCATCAAGGAGCACATTTGTGATGGGCCGGCATCCGAGATGATGCTCAGGGGCAATCAGCATGGATTTATTAGGGGGAGATCATGTCAGACCAACCTGATTGCCT
Source organism: Alligator sinensis (assembly GCF_000455745.1). Lineage (NCBI taxonomy): Eukaryota > Metazoa > Chordata > Crocodylia > Alligatoridae > Alligator > Alligator sinensis. The sequence continues at coordinate 3,212,800 of NW_005841961.1, read as the reverse complement.
TTTATGATCAGGTCACAAAGGCCATGGATGCAGGTGTCGCGGTGGATGTAGTCTTTCTGGACTTCAGCAAGGCCTTTGACACCGTCTCTCACCCCATCCTAATTAATAAACTAGGCGACTGTGGCATAGACGCCTACACGGTCAGATGGATTGCAGATTGGCTGAAGGGTCGCACTCAGAGGGTGGTGGTGGATGGATCATACTCGACTTGGGGGGAGGTGGGTAGTGGAGTCCCTCAGGGCTCGGTCCTGGGCCCTGCGCTGTTCAATGTCTTCATCAGCGATCTTGATGTTGGGGTGGAGAGCAACCTGTTTAAATTCGCTGATGACACCAAAATTTGGGGGGAGGTGAGCACGCTAGCAGGGAGAGAGAGATTGCAGAAGGATCTGGATAGGTTACAGGGGTGGGCAGACAGGAACAGGATGCGTTTCAATACGGACAAGTGCAGGGTGCTGCACTTGGGTAGTAGGAACCAGCAGCACACTTATAAGATGGGGAGCTCCCTACTTGAGAGCACGGAGGCGGAAAGGGATCTTGGTGTCATTATTGACTCCAAGATGAACATGGGCCGACAATGCGAGGTCATGGTTGGCAGGGCTAACCGGACCTTGTCGTGCATCCACAGGTGCATCTCGAGTAGAGCCAGGGAGGTGATCCTCCCCCTCTATGCGACGCTGGTCAGGCCGCAGCTGGAGTATTGTGTCCAGTTCTGTGCGCCCCATTTCAGGAGGGATGTGGACAACATGGAGAGGGTCCAGAGGAGGGCCACCCGCATGATCCGGGGACAACAGGGCAGACCCTACAGTGAGAGACTGCGGGACCTGAACCTATTCAGCCTCCACAAGAGAAGGCTGAGGGGGGACCTGGTGACCGTCTATAAACTCACTAGGGGGAACCAGAAGGGTTTGGGGGAGACGCTGTTTCCCCTAGCCCCCGCTGGCATAACAAGGAGTAATGGGCACAAGTTGATGGAGAGGAGGTACAGATTGGACATCCGAAAAAACTACTTCACAGTTAGGGCGGCTAGGAGCTGGAACCAACTTCCAAGGGAGGTGGTGCTGGCCCCTACCCTGGGGATCTTTAAGAAGAGGCTGGATACTTACCTGGCTGGACTCATTTGAGTCCCGTTTTTGTTTTTAGGGTGAGTGGTGTGTTTTTTTTTTTTTTGGGTTGTTCTCCCGCCCTGGCGGGGGGTCGGGCTAGAAGATCTATTAGGTCCCTTCTGACCCTGAAACTATGAAACTATGAAACTCTGTCTCTTACTGGCTGCAGGTAAGCTTTGGAGGTGGGCTGAGGCTGGCCTATCCCAGCTGTGGACCCCAGGGTTTGCCAGTGGAGTAGGGGGAGGGGAGAGGGGATGGAGGGAGGAATTTGCCTTAGGGGCTATGGCAGCCCAGCATCTGGCCATACTCTGCCCCAGCTCCAGCTAGAAACCAGGAAGGGGTCTGGGACAGACATTGAATAACCCAGTTTGAGCCAAATCGGTTGAGTCTAATACTACATTCAGCCAGGTTTATCTCAAACTGGTTCAGCCATTTTCAAACTGGTTTATGTGCACTGTCTGTTCTGTTACAGGTTTAAACCAGTTTCTGATCACTTAAACTGGTTTATGTGTAATATCTGTCCCTAGCCCAAGGCCCCAGCTACTTTATAGTCAGCTCACACTGTGCAGCTCTTTTACTCTGGTTGATGCAATGCATACTTCCAAATGTGTTTCTTTTCACTTTCTATGATTATAAATTATAAGAAAAAAAATGACTATTGATTCTGCAGTCCATTTTTGTGAGTAGCCTCAGCCCTGGATGAAAGCTTTTCATTCAGTGTAGGAAAGTGAATATAATGTTTTACTTTAATGACCTACCAACTATTAGCAGTACTTCTGACTTGGCAATATCTTCTTAGCACTAATGTATTGTTCTCAAATCACATTCTGTTTTATGTGCTAAAGATCTACATGGCATTTTCCATAAATTGAGAGTATGGACACACATTTACCCTGGAGTATTCTTAATTTACTTTGGAGAAAGTCTTCAGTGTGAAGTCTTCCGTGTGATGTTATTGCTGAGATTAAAAGTAAATTTCCTTTGGAGAAAGTTACTCTATGTGTACATGTTATGTCAGTTGCACAATGGGGTAGCCACTTGCTCCATGCAAACTGGCTCCCCTGCCACCTAGGGGCATGGAGCTGTGGTCCATCTACTTTGGGCAGCCAGCTTGTGAGAGCCAGTTATGTGTCCTCTCCATACCACACAGTCAAATCTGGGGTAAATTACTCCAAAGTAAATGGAAGTTGTGTAGGCCACCATTGATCCTGTGGATTGTGTGTACATGTAAAAGTTCTTGTCAGGTGGCTGATGAATCCACTTGTACAGAGTCCTGTGACCATCACACCAAGGCCTTTGATGTGTATGCCTAGGCAAGAGTATGGAGGAGTAGAGGCTGCCCAAGACCTACCACCCCCCCCTTTACACCACTGAGCCAGAATCCAAAGGCCAGACCAAGTCCAGACATTCAATGCCTTGATAATTGTAACTTCTGCATGAGAGCAACGGATAAGAACTGCTGCTGACTGCCTAATGCCTCAGCCAGGGCATATTTCTGTCAGTGATGACCCTTAGCATTTCTCCAACCAAGGAATATCAACAAGGCAGTGGGGGCTAGGGTTTTGAGGTACCCTATACTCACCTTACTCTGGAGGTTGCAATACTGTGGTATTTTATAGAAGCTACCCCACCACAAGTAGCCCCATCACGTTGCCACCAAGCCTTCTAGTCAGATGCAGTTTATGGTCATATCCAGGACCAGGGCAGTTGTGTACCTTCATCCTAAATCATGGTCACACAGACTTGTCTCATTCTTTCCTGAGACATATTATGTATTTTCAAGACCTGTTTATGCATACTTAATATCATATAAAAAGACATGAATCTATACTGATCTTAACAATAAGATCAAAACATTGGAAAATAAGGACTCCCTCAGTGCACAAAGCAGGGAAGATGTGGTGCTGACTGTTGCACACTATTATGAAGAGCAGTACTTACTGCTCCTCCATGTGCTCCTCCAGTGCACCTGAAATCATTCTGACCTAGGCCATGTCGACATTAGGAGTGTTTTACTGGTATAGGAACAGTAGCATACTATTACCAGGCAAATGCTTATAGAGTGGATACAGGTATGCCGGTAATGCTGCACTCTGTACTGGTATAGTAAAATAAATTATGCCAGTAGAGGCATACTTTTGCTGGTAGGGACTCTGGTGGCAGAAATCTGTAACAGACACATAGCTTGAATCTCCTTCCCAGATAAAATTCCCCTAAGAACTCCCTTCCCTGCAGAGGCCTCCTCTATACATATTCCCTTCCAGATGCATAGTGTTTACAGTGCTGAAACAGCACTGAAAATTCACTGCCTCTCATACTCAAGCATAGTAGCCAAGCACAAGTACATCACAGCTATCCCTCACTTAACATTGTAGTTATGTTCTTGAAAAATGTGACTTTAAGCAAAACAATGTTAAGCGAATCCAGTTACGTCACAGTAGTTACCTACTAGCAGGTGGCAACCAAACAACATTATAACTGAATGTTGCATAACTTTAATTGAGTATGTTCTCTAATAGACCAGCGATGTAATAACGAAACAACGTTAACCGGGATGGCATTAAGTGAGAAGTACCTGTATTTGTGTTCTCAGAACTGTCCCAACCCACAGGGTGAAATACCATAGACTCTTATAAGAGTGGTAGCACATTTTCTTTGCTGTAGAAAGAATTCTGCCTTTCTGAACTGGAGTCTCTCCTGAACTGGAGCAAGCTAAGGTTGTGCCTAAATGGCATAACGGAACTGTGATCACCTGAGAAAGGCAGGGGGAAATTTCCAAGAAGTTTTGGGGCACAGACAGAAGTGCAGGTCTCTGTTGTAACTGAGAATGCTTGGCAGGAAGCATTCTGATTTACAACAATCCCCTGGAACAAACAGAAGCTCACTGTTGGCTCACTAAAAAGGTGTTCACTGGCACTACTGCTCACTAACTCTAATTACTGTACATTTATTTAGTACTTGATTATACAAATATAATACAAGTACATGTATAATCAAGTACTAAATAAATGTGCAATAACCACTGTGAAGTTGTGTCTCATGTAGACATGCCCTCTGTGTCAGTGAAAGGTTAATGCACTGTCACCAAGCTAAATAACACTTTTTGATTATTTATTTCCAAAACCTTCCAAAGAGCAAGGCAGAGAAAAAAGTCTGCCTCTTTCAAATAGATTTGTTTGTTTGTTTATGTGCACTCTTAGTGGTTCCAATTTTATAACTAAAAGAATTGTGTAAAATTGCACAGGAACATTAAACATGCTCCCAATCTTATATTCTGTTTATTTTTTCCCTGTGAAGTGATTATTATTTCCAATTTACTTCTAAAGCAATAATTCTGATCCTATCTATTTGGATCCTGTTTTGGACAAAACATGTTTAATACCAGATGCTAAATAAGCAGTATCAAAAGATCTTTGTTTCTAATGTATAAAAGATACTCTACCTCTGTAGGACTGATTTTGTTTTTTTAACCAAAGAACATGTAATTGTATTATTTGCTGGGTACACTACAATGGTGCCCAGCTAGAGTGGCAGATAGCAAGCTCTTTGCTGTAAAAGTCAATTTATAAGAGCACACTGATCATTATTAGAAGAGGAAATTGGTAGTAATGGATAATTAGGATCCTGAACATTCATTTATCAGCATCCAAAAAGTTGATATGAATGCCCATATGGAAATTAAAAATGATGCGGAGTTTCCATTAATGTATTGTTTTTCTGTTCAGCCAACAATAGACTGACCTTATTCCAGTAACACAATGAAGAGGCAAAGAGAGAGCAAATTGTCTTGTTAACTAAATGGAACAAGAGACAAAAAGATGGAAAGTGCTGTTTTCTAACAGAAACAAAGTCATGGAATAATTTTAGGTCATTTTTTAAATGTTGTTGTAAAAGAAATAGACAGGAGCGGGGGGTTATAAAACATAATGAACCATTTTATTTGATTGGAGTAATTAGAGATAGCTCTGTTCATTTGGACGGAGTTTCAAGTACTAATTTGTCACATTATGATGAGGCTTTTTGCATTCCTCATTAAAATAATTAGAATGAACACTTTTTTTGAGGGCCAAATATTTCCAATTCCATGAGCTTACACAAGTTATTTAAGCAGTGACTAATTTTAGAATTGTAACCTATAAAGTACATAATGCATGTAAAATATCAGCCAGAAAGTGGAGCTGTCCAGAGGGTCTCTCTCTACTCACAGCAGAAGAAACAATCTCTGTACAAGCAGCAGAGGACAAAAAGTTAAAGGGCAAAGTGACTCCATGTAATAAGTCCAGTGCACAGTAATAGGTGATCAATGTAAGGCTTGTAGAAACACCTGTGAAACCATCTGAAATATTATTTTTAAACCAAAAAAATTTGACAAAGATTTTTGCTAAAATGTTCAAGAAATCTTGTTCTGCCCTATTGTCAGGTCCCCCCTGTCTGACCGGAGACCATGACTAAGTCCCAACTCTAGTTCTTCAGGCTAACAGAAGTTACAAGGTTTTAAAAATCTTAGGAATCATATTCAGTATGTTTTATTCTTTTCTCAGGAAAAATGTGTTAAGAACAATGAGTGCTTTGATACCAACATATTAGGCACCTCAGAAAAATAGCACCATCAAGAGATTAGTTAGACAGCAAGAAAAACAAGAACCCTTATAGTGATCTTAATTCAGTGTCAAGATGATTTTATCAGGGCACTTTGGTGGAGATGGTAGGGGAAGGAGCTGGTGGCTTTACTTGGCCATCTACTCATTGTCAGAACCCAGTAGTTGAGTGCCTATGTCACAGTGGAAGATTTCATTGATTTGATGTCTATAACGCAGTGGAATTTTCCGCCACAGTGGAATTTTCCGCTACGGTAGAAAACCCCGGTGCAGTGAAAAGTTCCCGCCAACTTTATGCAAATACGCACACCACCATTGGCTGGTTTTAAATTATTCACAGTTGGTGACTCGCAATTGGCTTGTTAGTCATATAAAAGTTAGAGCAGTTTCCGCCCAAGTCGGAGAACTCCGCGCACATCTCGGAGTGAACTTGGCAGACTGATCACCCACCAACGACTCCCCGTCGCTGACCGTCCCGACGTACCCCTGTGCCCTGCAGGCCTGATAAGCCGTTCATGTCATTTTGTCTTACTCGGAGAGCTCACGTTTGCAACTGTAACCTAAGTCAGTTCTTCTTCCTGTGCTGTGTACACCGACGGCGTAAGTAAATAATCTCTTTGTTCAACCAATACGCTTCAGTGCCTAATTCCGCTCCATCGGTCAAAAGTACCCTCTTCCCGTTTCGGGGCTAGTGCCCATAGCCTCGGCCTACCACTCGACTGCCACATGGCGTCATGAACAGGATCTGGGGAAGATGCGATGGAGTTGGAACTAGTTAAGAACTGCCCATGGTGCAGTGGGGAATGCCGTGTGTCGAACGCTAAGGAATTGTGGACGCACATTGCCTATCACCAGGCGGGTGGAACGGGTGAGAGGTCCGTCAGCAGCTACCTTTCGATAAAAGGGGAAGAGGGAGTTTCAAGAGAGTGGAAAGCACATCTTCACCCCGGAGCATTCAAGCGAGCGGGTCATATTTAGGCCCCGAGGTGAAGTAGGCACCGTATCCTTCGCTGGAGTCAGATCAGTGGGCGGAGCAGACCCAACCCTCGCCCGGGAGTACGCCCGGTGTATAAGATATGTGCGGGAGGGCGGAGAACCGACGCCAGCCGACCGGTTTAATCTCCCGGCTTTGGCGCCCGGGTCGAGAGGCCATGAGTTTCTCTCGGATCTCCAAGAGAAGTTGGAGATGGAGGGCCGCATCCCGACACGGTGGGCAGGCCCGGAATGGGATAGGGGAAAAATGTTGAATGTAATGTTCCGCGCCATTACAACTCTGCTGCGGGAAAACGCCGATCTAGAGGCCCAACTGCTCAACGCCGCTCAGGCGGCCAAAGAGACGGCGGTAAAAGAAAACCCCGAGCCGCCGCCATTCCAAGATGGCGCTGGGAAAGAAGAGAAGCGCGTGGAAAGTCCCGGGGAAGAAGGGGCGGTTACGCGACCCGCAGCCCCGCCCGCCGAGGTGACGTCATCTCTGACATTCCTGCCCCCTTGTGGAGGGGAGGGATTGTATCCACTTCTTCCACTAGATACATATGCTCTCTCAGTAGCCGTTCACCCTGTGGTTTTAGTGAGATGAGTCATCGAGGCACAGGGTGCAGCCCACACCACCACCGCATACCGCACCCGCACGCGAGAAGAACTGCAGGAATTGTGCCAGGAATCAAGAATAGAACCTGAAGAACTGTTAGCTGTGTGGCTGGGACACCTAGTCGTGGAGTTCGGATCAGACTTGCTGAATCTGGAAGAGGCTGATTTTCTAACCCGTCAAGCCTCATGGAGTGGGGGGGCATGCCACCGACCTGGACGTGGTGGCGAGTAATGTTCATTGGCCCATCCAGCTTCCAGCACTCGTTGCAGGCCAAGTTAGCCATAAGTCTCACGTGTGGTATGATGGTAAACCAGGAAAAGCCAGTGCGGAACAACTTCTGCTGGCTATAATAGGGGTTTCATACTGCTCTTGGAACCCAAGAGTGCATCAGCTGGGACTAACACAAGCCCAACGCAACGGGAGATGGCCCCACCGCCACTTGAGAAACCCTAGAGCCGTCCCGGCAACCCTCAAAGCTATAGAGGACCATGTAGAAGTCTATGGCGGAGAGAATACCGTAGCACTCCGGCTTTTCCTCAACCCAGTAGCTGGCCAACCTGCAGGTAATCCCTTGAATCGACTCCCGCGACTGCGGATCCTTATGAAATCGGACACAAGAACCTCCAGCGACTCAGAGCATCAACCCGCTGCATACCTGATCAAGGCCCAGGACACGAGACGTCATGAATCTGACTCTTGATGAACATTGCAATCGTTGCTGCAGAGAACACCGGAAGAATGGGCCATGTTTGGATTTCTCCTACATCATTCTAAACTCACCAAGCAACAGCTGCGCATCCTAGGAGATGCGGGACAATGGCAACTAGCATACAAGCTAGTCTTCCAACATGCTGAAGAGCCAAAGAATGAGTCCACAATTGTACAGGAAAAAGATTGACCAAGCGAAACCATCTCCGAGCACCCGTATCATGTGCTTTAAAGAGGGCGAAACACAGCGGCAAATCTTTGTCCACCATGACTAGCTATCCTGTTGTTTACGGCTAATAAATTTACTGCTCAGAGAAATTTTTCTTCACAGGTCCGAGACCTGAGATACGTGACGGCAGCAGACCCAGAGAGAAAGAAAGAGAGCATCACCAGAGATGCAGGAGCCCGATGTGTGGCGTCACCACGACACCCACTGAGGCCCTTATAGTTGAACTTTTTGTAACTAATCTAGTTATGTGTATTTGTGTTTGTGTTGGTTATTGTTTAATCCAGTTTATTGAGAACGAACTTGATTTATTGTCTGTCTATGTGTATACCCATTTGCCATATGAACCTCCCGAGTGAGACGATGACGACTTAAACGGCTTACATGTGGTCTAATTCCAACTGTGCCATGGGCAGGGGGGCATGTCAGAACCCAGTAGTTGAGTGCCTGTCACAGTGGAAGATTTCATTGATTTGATGTCTATAACGCAGTGGAATTTTCCGCCACAGTGGAATTTTCCGCTATGGTAGAAAACCCCGGTGCAGTGAAAAGTTCCCGCCAACTTTATGCAAATACGCACACCACCATTGGCTGGTTTTAAATTATTCACAGTTGGTGACTTGTAATTGGCTTGTTAGTCATATAAAAGTTAGAGCAGTTTCCGCCCAAGTCGGAGAACTCCGCGCACATCTCGGAGTGAACTTGGCAGACTGATCACCCACCAACGACTCCCCGTCGCCGACCGTCCCGACGTACCCCCGTGGCCTGCATGGCTGATAAGCCGTTCATGTCATTTTGTCTTACTCGGAGAGCTCACGTTTGCAACTGTAACCTAAGTCAGTTCTTCTTCCTGCGCTGTGTACACCGACGGCGTAAGTAAATAATCTCTTTGTTCAACCAATACGCTTCAGTGCCTAATTCCGCTCCATCGGTCAAAAGTCCCCGCCTACCGTTTCGGGGCTACTGGCCATAGCCTCGGCCTACCACTCGACCGCCACACTCATAAGCACCTTTCCAGTGTATGAACCTAAAGGCCTCTGAATTCTTATCCAGATTTGCTAACATATACAGTGTTCAAGGAAACAGATGTGGGTTCTGAATAAATAAGAATACTGCACATTTCTCTGGCACCTTTATATAAAATAATTCTTAAATCTCTTCATAAATGTTAGTGAATTATGCCTCAATACCTCCATAAAGAAACAAATCTGTATTCTTGCTTCATACTGTCCAAGACAAGGCACACAGGAATTATTATTTATCAAGGGTACACAGGCAGGTTGTGGCAGAGTTAGGAATAGAAGACAACTCTCCTGATGCTGAGATCTGTGCTTTAACCACAAATCATGCAACTGAACACAGGTAGCAGCCTGACCTGAAAATAGGTGATTTCCAGTTAAGATTGTTAATGAGGATTTTAATTAGCTTGAGTAACCAAGCCAAACTCCTAGTATGAACCAAACTCCATGACCCAGCAACCTATTTCTTTCTAAAGGATGCTGCACTAGGTGTATACTGGTAACAGCACTTATTAAATTAGCGGTGTATTTACTTTCTCCTTCATTCAGTTTCATTCATTTTAAATCTTTTCTTCTGTGCAATAATTTGCTATGGATGCAAATCCTTTCTAAAAGGCCCCATGGAGAGTCGCAGTGTCTCTGTGTTCCACCCAAGAATGGAATGTCAGGGCATTGTGCACTCATGGGAATTTGTGATCCCAGTGCCTCTCTGTGTTCGGTTCTATTAATGCCTGAACTTTTTCTAGCCAGCTCTCTCCGCTCTGCCAACACTTGGCTTTCATCTCTTCCTAGTAGCTAACCTCTCTTCTCTTACAATGGGAACTTTCAGTGCTTTTGCCAATGTTTGTGGGAAAGCTTTCTCTATGAACCGTAGTAAATTCCACATTCCCATACTCCAGCAGCTACTTTGATAACAACAACTAAAATACACTTTGTAGCAGACCTCACACTCCAGTATCTTATTTTTATTATTATAGCACTTTATCCATTGTGAAATAGTTGGCACTGGCTAGTCCTGCAGCCTTAAGTTTATCTATGTACATCATACTCTGTGTCACAGTAGGATCTATCTGTTCTCTTAAACAGCATAATCACCAGAGGAAATAGTTTATTCTGCTGCAATGCAGTTTGGGTCATTTGCTAGTTCTAGTGTATGAATCCATGACTGTGTTAATGATCAGGGATGCTTTCTAACTGAAAGTTAGTAAATATATAAATAACAAGGAATGTGTATATTTCCAAATAATACTTTTTAGCTGTGTCTACTCTTAGCAGTAGAATCACAGTAGCAACTGTGATTTACTCCACACACCTAAAATAAGAGCATTCTCATTTGTCCCAAAGAATCATTGAATTAGAAGGGACGTGAAGGGTCATCTAGTCCAAACTCTTGCTCGGATGCAGGATTCACTGTTTCTATCAAGCTTGGCAAAGGTGGAAGGAGGTAGAAAGATGCAACATACCACAGGCAGCGAGTACGCAGGGGCTCAGGGGCCCTGGCCCCCCTTGGGAAGAGGGCTGTCAGGTCCTAAATCTGAAGAAAATCATGTAATATTTCTCCTTTAAAGGAGAAAAACATGGGCAACTGCAGATTTCTCCTTGCAGACTGGCAGAGTTCCACCCTGCAAGGGGCTGCTTGGGGCTGGGGATAGTGGAGAGGGTGATCGGATGCAGGGGGCACCCTGTGTGTGTGTGTGTGCACACAGGCACGTGGCAGCCAAGCAGTGGTGGAGAGCAGCTCCCACGGTTCCCTCCAGGTAAGTCTGATGGGGTGAGGGAGAGTATAGGTGATGCATTGGCAGGGCAGGGGAGCACAGGCAATGTGGCAAAGAGGGCCGGGGGGCCCAGGGGATGCAGTAGGGGGTGGAGGAGGCTCATACCCTGCAAGATTTCTGCACCCACAGTGGGGTGCAGGGCACAGGGCTGTAGCTGTGCTGGACCAGCTCTGTGCAGGAGCCACCTCCATGGCCCAGTGGGTGGGACTTGGCACGGGAGGGAGCTCTGCACCACCATGGCCAACAAGGTGAGGCACAGCAACGGCTAGGGTGGCCATCATAGAGGACAGCCCAGTTGTCCTCTGTCCTCTATTGATATGAAATGGGACATCTTTATGGGCAGAGGACAAAGTAGCAGAAAACTGGAATGTCCTATATGACGGCCACCCTAGCAATGGCAGTGGTGCAGAGTTGTGTTCCTGCTGCTGTCGGGCAGGCAGGGGTCACCTCACCATGACAGCCATGGTGGTGCAACACTTCCTCCCACACCGAGTGCTGCCTGCTGGGCTATGAAGGTGGCTCCTGCCTGGAGCTGGTCTGGCCTGTCTGCAGTCCTGTGCCCTGCTGTGGATGCAGAAATCTCAGGGAACACGTGCTCCCTCTGCCACCCTGCCATGTTGCTTGTGTCTTCTCCAGCCCCGACTCCCATGTATTGTATGTGGCCACACTTCCCCTTTCCCATACATGCAATCCGTTCCCCACACACTGAGAGGGTGGGGGGCAGGGGGTACATGTCCATCATCTTAGCCCCTTCCCCCAGCAAAAATAAAAGTTGGCGCCTATGCAAGATACAGTAAGTGAATGATATGATGGTTGGCAAACATCTGTGAAAGAATAAGCAAAATGGAAAGGAAAGGAGGAGAAAGATACAGGGGAGAAAAGATGTTCATTTAAAATCTTTTATGCTCTGCAATAATTTGCCATGGATACAAATCCTTTTTAAAGCTCCCCATGAGTAATAGCAGAGTCTCTGCATTCCACTCAAGAATGGAATGTCAAGATGAAAAGAAGGGAGTGTGATGGGTGAGTGAAGTAAGGCTGATTGCATCTGATCCTTAATTGCATCAGGTGTTTTAACCTTTTTAGACCCTTTGTACTAGCTGTAGAATACCTAGTCTATGCCAACCCTATACATGCAATTAATGTGATTGAAAATACTCCAGCTCAATTTGAGCCAGAGTAAACTAATCCCATTGTCTCCCTCTACATGTGTGTTTTAAGTGCAGCAATTTACTGTACTGCCAGATACCACTTGTTATCTGACATGACTGGCTGGAAGTGCAATAAATTAGTCTATTATGCCCTGATTGCTGTGCACATGTAGACAGTGATGCTTTATTGTGCAACAAATTAGTCTGAAGTGCAGTAAAGCATCTCGTGTAGATGTGCCCTAGGAGTGCTTTACCTGTATGGGAATACAAGAGTGCCATACCAGAAAAATGCTAGTACATCTAGCCTGGTACGTCTATCCTACAATACAAATGCCTTATTGTCATTGCTATGCTTTCAGAGCTCTTAAAGGAGACTCTGCAGCTGTGTCTACATGAGTGGTGGACTGCTTATGCAAGTATTAAATGACTGTGCAGTAACTGGCATCACTGCACAGTACCGTCCCTGCATGGTTTTTTTCTGATACTACTGCGCAGTAGCAATGAGCTACTGCTCAGTAGCTTGTTACTACTGTGCAGTAGCATTGAGTCACGGTTAGTGCCACACAACGCTATTGAGTGTCTTGTGTAGATGCACGCTACTTGTACTAGCAAGAGGAGTTATTTTGTTGGCATAATTAAACAAACTGCTCTGAACAACATAAACCATATTAGGAAAGGACTCCTACCCATATGACTTGCAACTACAGAATGGGTTTGTTGACACAGCTGTGTTGCTTATTGCTGGAATTCTTTTCACATTCCTAACTAATATATGCTGGTGGAGCTTTGCAGTACAGATCTGGCCTTCATGTGACTATGCTGTATTTTGTACTTGAGTAGTAAACCACCACTTCCAAGTGAGACAAACCATACTATACAAACATATTTTTGCTAGCATTGACATTAGGGCTTCCACTGGGACAGTTATGTTGATCAGCTATATTATAAGCCTCTTCTCATCCCTAACCAACTTAGTTATATAAACCTTCCCAAATCTGTAGGATAGACCAGCATTAGTAAAGGAAACTGGGTGAAAATGAACATGAGCAGTCAGTGCGATGCTGTAGCCAGCAGGGCAAATAATACTCCAGCATGCATCAACCAATGCATCTCAAGCAAAACCAAGGAGGTGATTCTTCCACTTTACTCAGCATTGGTGAGACCGCAGCTGGAGTACTGTATCCAGTTCTGGGAGCCGCACTTCAACAAGGACATGGAAAAGCTTGAGAGAGTCCAGAGAAGAGCCACCTGTATGATCAGAGACTTGCAAGGCAAGCCAGACGAGTAAAGGCTGAGGGACTTGGGCCTCTTCAGCCTAAAAAAGTGAAGGCTTAGAGGGGACTTGATAGCACCACCTCTGGAAAGAGTTTACTGCTACTTCAGGGGAATACATCAAGGGCTCAGCAAACAACTGTTCACCAGGGCACCGTTGGGGAAAACCAGGAGTAGTGACCACAAACTCCAGGCTTAACACTATGAAAAACTTCTTCACAGGGTGTCTAGACTGGGTAAAAACTCTCTCCAGAGGTGGTGCAATCACCTACCCTGGAAATCTTCAAGAGGAGACTGGACGGTCACCTTGCTGGGGTCACCTGACCCCCAGTTGTCTTTCCTGGCTAGTGCAGGGGGACTAGACCCGATGATCTTGCAAGGTCCCTTCCAGCTCCTAACAATCTATGAATCTATAAAATGTCTGTCTGGAAACTTTTGGATGGCTTCTAGTTTGCAAAAGTAGAGCTGAGTACTAGGCTTGCACAATAATTCATACACAGTTGCTGTTGTAGTGACCCTTGGATGCAAACATGACAAAAAGCATGTAGCATTAGCTGAAGTCGCTGGGCTTATCTGCTAAACTTTGTATTTGCTGTGCATGTTTGTATCAGTAAGTCTTGATGTTTAAGCAAGATATCAAATGATAGGAAGTGGTTTTTCTTTGAAGTTTGGTCTGTGCAATTTAGTAAAAGTTGCAATTAAGCTGTCTAGCAGCCTAGTGGCTGCTTGTGTGCCACGGACCATTACAAGGAAATATGTATCAGACTCTGGCTCAGGTCTGTTGACTGTTAACAATGTTTGGGTAAGTACAATTGCTGTCAGGACATCATCGACTGAACTACAAAAGTCTCAGGACTAAATTAGCTCTCTCTTCACTGCATGGAGATACTATGGAGCTAGAATGATGAAAGACATCTCTCTCATATAATCACTTCTCTCTCAAATTGCATTTTCTGCAATTTCTGATGTAGCAGTGAGCCAGCACAACCGCTTAGAGACCATCTTCTTATGTTGGAAAACCAAGGGCCTTCAGCTGGTTTAAATCATAAAGGGGCTCCGCTACAGTATTGATTTACCCACGCTCCACCTGTATTTACAAACCTATCTCCTAATAATTGTTTCTACCAAATTATTTTAGTGTGATCCATGATTCAAATCAGATCTGCATATTATTTTCTGAAATACTGCCCTTTGTGTACATGACTGAGCCATGTAAAATAATGTTTTGAGACTATGGGCACTATTCTAATCTCACACACCTAAGTGTAAATCAAAAGTTACTCTCTGAAGTCAGTGGCAATACACTAATGCCAAACCAACAGAAGAGATGCATCACACTGCAAATTTTTCTCAGGACAGTGGCTTACATGTATTCCTAAACTGAAAGGGTTATAGCTTTCTTTGACAGCACAGTCCTAGGTTACATCCAGGGCTGGATTATGACAGGGTGGGGCCCTAAACTAGGGGTTCCTAATCTTTCTATGCTGCGGCCCGGCAAACTGTGGACCACTGCGTGAAGCCCCGTGGATGGAATTTCTGGCCGGAACACAGGTAAAGATACCTCCAGCCCCCGGGCAGAGGGGATGGGTCCAAACCTGAACTGTGGCTGCCGCAGGGCCTGCAGGAGAAGTCATGGACTCTCCACCTGGCTTTGCGGGGCCATGGTTTGCTGGTCCGCAGTCACCTCTGGTCTGGCAGCCGACCCTTCATGGCTCAGGGGTTGGCTTACAGACCCCTCATGATGTGAGGCTCTAAACTGAAGCTTTCTTAGCTTGTGCCTAAATCCAGCACTGGCTACATCTATACTTACCTGGCTCTGCCTCTAGATGTTGTAGCGGCAGACAGCACTGAGGCACCAAAGCACATGCACACATCTATGCACATGCAGCTGCCAGAGGACAAAAGATATCCTGGGAAGGAATCGACTGCTGAAAGGCCTCTTGCAGCTTGTGGAAGGTGCAGGAGTGTCTATGTTTGCTTTCAGCTGACTGCCAGGGAGTCTTCCTCTGTTCAACACAGGTGGAGCAATGTTGCCAGCAGGCAGGCACTATTCTACCGCCATTTGGCACAAGGCTCAAGGCACATCAGGGAAGTGCCAGCATTTATTTTTCTATAGTCAAAGAACAAGTGAAAGCTAACAAAGCAATTCTTCTGTTGCAAACAACTCAGAAAGATCAAAATAGGTCACAATGTTTTTAATACCATAGATTCTTATTTGAAATCTGTGGGATAATCTTGTGAATCATATTTGCACTCCTAACAGTCAGGCTTGACAACTGTCTGTAAATTTATGGACATGCCATAAATAACTAATCTGAAAACACCTGTCTGTAAATTCTGTAAAAAAATAATTCTGTCCATAAATCAGGAAACAAAAACTGCTCTGTAAAATCTGCTCTGTAAAAGCACAGACCTTCTGAAGTTCCGTGGTCAGAAAACAAGCTGGACCCGTTATTAAAGCACAGATAGAGCACAGCAGCATCACCTAGTGTCTGTGTGGGAACACGGCACCCTGAAACTAGGCCTTTGCAGGGCTTTGTGGTGCTGGTGCTGTTACTGCCTTCCACATGGCTGTAACATTGCTGGATGGTACTAGGTAGGCAGATGTGTTCTTTCTTTGGGGGTCTTTGCTGGGAAGGGGGAATGGAGCTGGCAAGGGGAAGGCTGGGGTGGACAGGGGGAACACTGTGTGTGGAATGCAGTTGGGGTACCAGGACGTGGGCATGATTAAGTGACCCCCAAAAGGGGAGCAGCATGGTGCATAATGCAGTCAAGGATACCAGAGTGTGGAGGTGAGTACAGGAGTCATTTGGAGGGACAGCATATTGTGAGGTGCAGTCAGGGATACAAAGTGTGGGGGTAAGTGGGGACCCCTTCCTCCCCCCCGGGGGGTGGGCAGCACAGTGTAAAACCATTGCTGCAGTTAAGTAGGGTTATCAACCCAAATCATTTTTTTTCATTAATTATCTCCAAACATGTTTACTATGGGTTGAACCCAGCCCTTGTCCAGGGTCTTCCAGAAGGGCTACATTTACATTATGTAAGACATATATCATTAAAAAGGTTTGGTCGTCAGTGAAATCTTTGCAGTTTAACAGTAACAAATATTGAGTTGGCAACCCTTTTAACACTGTTAACATTGTCTGGCACCCCATAGCACCTTTGAAAAGATCTCAAGGCACCCCTGTCAGGGATCCTAGCAAGCAGTCCAGTCTATTTGCCTGGTTGGCTACACCTGCTTGGGCGCTTTGACTACCAATGATTCTAGATGGCCACTGTTAGGACCTTCTGATTGGCTAACTGGAGCAGGGAGGGGAGATTCTGCTCTGGTAAACCTTTCTAATCCTGTCGTCTTTGGTTTCTTGACCCTGCTCAGCTCTCTGCCTGGACTCTTGCTTTTTGGATTTTCCCTTGGATCTGAGAACTTGATTTCTAACTCCTGAACCTTGATTTGGCCTATGACCTGGACCTGCCCCTGGATCCCCACCTGGGATTGAGTAACTTGGTATTTGACTTCTGACCGTGGATTTGGCCGGTGTTTTGGATTCCATCCCTGTCTCTGTCCCTCCTTTGATGGCTTAACCACTAGGTCAGATTGCCCATGACAGCCTGTTTCAACCCTGACTGAAAATCACTGATTTAAGAGCTTTGGCTACAGACACAATCAAATGTTTGCTGCAACACTAGAATTACGCCAGAAAAAACTTAAAATATGAAATTGGCCCAATACTAGAGACTCAAAAGGAGTTAGCAGGCTCCAATTTGGTAATAGCATTGCATGAAAACAACAAATCTGCAACTGGAGTGAATAGGTGAATTCTCAGAAACTCACTGTCAGCAACCTAGTAACACTGAAAGGAATTTGCTTAAACTTAATTGGGTCATATTAGAATTGCATCCAGAAGGAGCAGAAGGCACTGAAAAGAGTACCTAGCCTTCCTCATGCTGCTTGTTCACTCACAGTCAAAGAAACTCTGCTAATGTCAGATGAAAAAGGAACTGGGAAAAAGGGAAAGGAAAGGGTGAAAGGGTGTGTGTGTGTGTGTGTGTGTGTGTGTGTGTGTGTGTGTGTGTGTGTGTGTGTGAGCAGATGTGGGGGTATGAAAAATAAGCCAGTTGGAGGGAGGGAATGGAGTGGGGGGGAAAGGGAAAAGAAAACAAGATATTTTATTTGCGTATAGCTCATGGATGCTATTTTGCTTTCAAATTGACTTTGACTGTTTCTCATCTAGTTCCCAAAATAACCTCTTAGCTGCTGGGGTTGGGTGCCTTCAAAACTCATTTTGAAAGGACGTTCCAGTGAAAGCAGGGCAAGACCTCAGAGATGCACATAAAAGGGCAGTAGCTGCCTGTCAGACAGACCTCACACTGCTGGAAACAGTAAAACAGGTACAAAAGTATTCCAGTTGCTCCAATTTTCCACTTCTGCAATTGAAGTGACATTTGGTTAAGCTTTTACTATTGTCAACTCTTGCAGGTGTTTTCTTTCTTTTTATTTTCTTTTTTTTTCTTGAGAATCTCATGGTATTTTGAAAAAGGATGAGGCTGATTTTTTTTTTAAAGGGAAAGTGGAATGCTCCAGCTTTTAGTTACAGAGAAACCTGAATACTGTGGTCTGAATATATAAGAAAGGCTCAAAATAAAAGAACCCCGTATTACTATTATTTTTGTCATAATTTTTAAGTCTCTCTCATCATTTTAGAATCCTGACTCATGATTTTTGAATGTTTGGTCTTGGCAATAGCAGTAATAGGTCACTACGTTCTCTCCTCCTAAATTTTAATTTTTGTTTCTAGTTCTCTACTACTTCAGGTATAGCAGTTGTCCAGCATTGGAAGTTATAGTGGCCATAAGCCTTATACAAGTCAACAGTATGCCAAAACAAATAACAAAATAATTAACAAAAAAACAGTACCATATTGGCTTGTACTGAGAGGAGTGTTGCAAGTCAAAGGAAGTGACTCTCTTGTTCTATTCAGCACTGGTGAGGCCTCACCAGGAATACTATGTCAAGTTTTGGGCATTGCACAAGAAAGACAAAGACAAATTAGAGTCCAGCAGAGGGCAACTAAAATGATTAGATATCTGGCAAACCTGATTCACAAGAAAATGTTGGAAGAACTGGGATTATTTCGTTTGGACAAAAGAAGTCTGAGGGGTAGATATGAAAACAGTCTTCAAGTACCTGAAACATGTTACCAAAGAGGAGGGTAATACACTATTCTGTGTGGCTTCAGGGGACAGGATGGCTGCATCTACACGAGATGCTGACTGCTCAGCGGAAGGATGACATGACGCTACTGTGCAGCAGTCACGAGCTACTGTGCAGTCAACGTCATAAAACAGACGTTCCTTGGCACGACTACACAGTAACTCCAGTTACTGCACAGTCATTTAGTACTTATTTATACTTGTAAAAGTAGAAACAACTACTTCATTTAGTAGTTGTTTCTACTTTTACAAGTATAAATAAGTACTAAATGACTGCACAGTAATAAATGCACAGTCAGCGTCTTGTGTAGATGCTGCCAATAAGAAGCAATGGTTTTAAATAGCAAGAAGAGAAAGGTAGGTTAGGTATGAAGAGAAACTTAGGTTAGGCATTAGGAAGAACTTTCTCGCTATAATGGTGGTTAAGCACTAGAACAGATTACCGAGGATGTTTTTAAGAGTAGGTCAGGATAAGCACTTGTCTGAAATGGTTTAGACTGGGATGATTCTACCTTGAGCAGGGGGCTGGACTGGATGACCTCCTGAGACCTTCCAGCTCTATTTATCTCTCAATCTATCACATACACATTGTTCATGCTATTCAGTCATTGCCCTGCCTTCTATTTGCAAATGCACAAAGTTTCTGAAGTGGGACCAGTTATATATTGTGTGACATGACTCATACCTGGGGCTGAATTCTCATTTCTGGGTGAGCTCTGCTTGGGACATGAACTAGGTTTGGGGGCAGCAAGAGTGCTTTGACACTTCCAGGGGTGTTGGTTGTAGCCATGTTGGTTTAAGGACATAGGCAGACAAGGTTATTTGGGTAAAAATGATATCTTTTATTAGATCACCTCTGCGAATGACCAGAGCACATTATTGCTCTGACTATGCCCTTCTCTGTACCAAGAGCTCAAATGAATGACATACATACATTGGTGTGGCCAGCTGTTACACAGATGTAAACAAATAGTGGATAGATGATGTGAACAGTGACTAAACATACTCGAGTCCAGGGTACAGTTACCATCAAAGGGAAATAAAGTATAAATAAAATTACACTGGTGTCATCTGACTTCAGCTAGGCCCTGGATTTACAGGCAGTCCTCAGATTTATGACATAATTGGTTCCTGAAAGCTGCATCTTGAGTCGAAATATAACTTGGAAATGTTTTTCCCATAGGAAACAATGTTATAAATGGGGATTGGTTCCTGGACCAAGGCCTGATACCCTATTTTCACTAAAAATAACCCAGAATTTTGTACTCAATCAATTATAGATGAATAATATAGCTACATTAATGTATTTATATTGCAAGTATGAATCATATTGATCTGGAAGGACTTATTTGATGTGACCTTGCTGAACTTTTTGAAGGGCCCTTGGTTGGACTTTTGAAGGGTTCTTGGCTGGAGTCTTCTCAGGAGTCTTGGCGGCAAGTTTTTCTGAAGTCTTGTCTGCTTTCTTAAAGAAAGTGTCCGAGGAAGTTTGGACAGATGTTCTCCAGGGAGATGGGTGATGCAGCAAACTTGTTAGCTGATGTGGCATCACGTCAGATCAAGTGTTGTAAAGTTGAAACTGACGTCAGAAAGTTGAAACAGGGTGTCAATTTATAAACGTTGTAAGTGCAAAATGTTGTAACTCAAAACGTCGTAATTTGAGGACTGCCTGTATTTGGGATCTACACATCTTTACCCCACTGCCACCTAGTGGCTAGACACTGTAATTGTGCCTAATGCAAAGAGCTACCCTAAATGCCTGGTTGTCAGTCTACACAGGCATACTTTACATTGGTGTACAAAACTGATGCAAATTACACCCATGTAAACATAACCTGCATGCAGGACTTAGATAGTTATTTTATTGACCCTAAGGGCTGCTGGAGCAACCTGATAGAGACATAGGCCAGCAGAGAATCAGCTCCACAATCATGTTGGAAGTGACTGTGACTCACTTTCACAAATTATTGCTCCGGGTTCTGCTTCTAATGGCTTGTTCTTACAACAGTGATTGGCTTGTACACAAATAATGACATTATGTAGGTGCTACAGTGATGGATTAGGTTTATTAAAAATTCCATAGATCAAGACAGGCTAACCCAGAGCAGATTTTGTACTCAGTGCTGAAGTTTCCCTAGAGTTCTGCAACTGTCACAATGTTTTTATTTTTCTGCTAAAACCTGGTGAAATGTAAACTAACATATTTGTACAATTCCTACATCTTGAAGCATCAAAGACTGGCATACATACATAAAACTCATCCTTTAAAGTCATGTTTTTTCCACCTGATTGCACCAAAGGCTGAACTTGACTCTCTACTACTGTCTATGTTGTGCTCACTGACTACACTTGACTATGACCTCTCTTTAACATGCTGATGGAAAAGTTATGTTTAGGAATGAAAAGCTTAGTCTCCAACAGTTTCTGGCCTTGCTGATGTGCCAGCTGTTGCCAGCAATATGGGCATTTGCCCACTACAAATTGTGCTTGATATCACCTACTTGCATAGCAAATTGGACTAGTTATAGATTTCATGCAAAGCAAGAAATCCATTATAACCAAAGGCCCAGTCCATCCCTTGGAATGATAATACATGTGGCCATATCTTCCTGCACCTGCCACCATTAAAGAATGCTAAACACTGAACAAGAATATATTCATCGTCTACCATGTCATGATGATTTGGTATGTAATCTTTCAGTGCAAAACAAAAGTGTGTGGCTCCCTCTTGTGGAAATTATACATAAATAGATATACTCCGATTCAGGTCTCTAAGTTGCTTTCAGTTACTGTACTGTTTAATTTAGTTATCTTTATTTTAAAGGCTTTCATTTAGCATACATGTATCTAATGTGCCAATAAGCAAGCCAGTTAAATGTGAATTTGAATAGTTCAGAATTTCCAATAGTTAAATAATTGGGTATGCTAACGGCCAGGCTAGAACAGTAAACAAGATGATGCTATTCATTAGGGCTATGCGAAGCTTCGGTCTCTGATTCAATTCGGAGGAGATTCGACTGGATTCGGTGGCCAAATCTCTGAATCTGTATCGAATCAAAGGACCCTTTAATCTCTCTGAATTGAATTGGAACCCTCCAAATCAATTTGTAGAGATTCAGAAAGATTTGATTTGGACATAAACACAGCTTTAAATGTTTTTTCTACATACCTCTAGGTAGCAGGCAGTTCATGAACACTGCAATGCTGGGGTGCATGGAGTGTCCCACAGAAGCATGGTGGGGGGTTCCCCAGCATGCTTGGCAGCAGACCTGGAAGTGGACCACTTCCGGTCCACTTCCGGGTCTGCCTGGGAGCACACTGGGGGCCCCCACCCCCCAGCTTGCTGACTGGTGCCTCCTGGGTCTGGGGGGGCACCTGGGGTCCCCCTGTGGCCGATCGCTGAGCTGGGGAGGTATGGGTTGGGGGGGGGTCCCCTAGCATGCTGTCCAGCAGACCTGGAAGTGAACCGGAGGTACTTCCAGTCCACTTCCTGGTTTGCTGCTGAGCACGTGGAGGGCCCCCCTCACTCCTGTGGGACGCTTCATACGTCCCAGCATTGCAGCAATCACAAGCTTCACCTGCTACCTCAAGCTATGTAGAAAAAACTTTTAAAGCTGTCTCAATGTCTGAATTGCTGATTCTCCAAATCAGCATCGAATCTTCGGATTCGGCTGAATCAAATCAGGGACAGTGATCCGAATCAATGAATTGAATCACTGTCCCTGATTTGGGCCAAATCTAAATCTGAATCAAATAGGGCCCACTTTGCACACCCCTACTATTCATGCATCTGAGTTAAGGAGTTGTTCTGTTAGGTCAGCCATAGCAGGGTATGAAGCAGTAATAGTGTGATCAGACCATACAGTGAAAAAATTGTTAAAAATAGAGTTGTAACCTCTTTAAACAAACAGTCTGAGTGGTCTACAGCAGCCTTCACCAGGTCCTGTGTTTGAGAAGTCACCAGAAACCATTTAAAGCAACACTGCTTATATAACTCATTGTAAGCAGTTAGTACGCATGACTGTTTGGAACCTGGCATTGTTTCTTCATAATGTAACTCAGTGGCCATGTCTACGCATGCAATTAATGTGATGCAATAAACTCTGGTGCTTATCACGCCAGGGTATATTGCTTCCGAGTGCCATGTTTACACATGCGCTTCGGACTGCAGCACATGGAGCTGGGTGGGAGCAACCCTGGCTGGCAGGAAGCCAGGGAGGGTCAGTCTGCCAGCCCGGGGCTGCTCCGACCTACCTCAATGTGCTGCAAAGGCTGGGGCACAGGTGTGCGGCTAACTGGCAGGCAGCCCCTCACTGAAGCACCCTCATGACCCAGCCGGCTCTGTTAGTGTCTACATGTGTGTTGCTGTACACTAAAGAACATTGCTGCAGGTTAGTACTTGTATTTACAAATACTAATGCATGGCAGAGTTGATTTGTTTCCTGAGGCCTAATAGGGATGCACATGTAGATGCAGAGACTATACTGCAGAGCTAATTAGGCAGCTCTGCAGTAAAGGTCTCATATAGATGCACCCAGAGTGTGAGGAACTCAAAGCCCCACAGTTCATAAGTAACTGTATCTGTAGATTAATCGAGTCTGCTATGAAGCAGCAGTTCTCCAGCGCATCACAGAACAATGAGGTACATGTATAAATGCCCTGAATGTGCAGTAACTATATTTTATCTATCTATCTATATATCTATCTATCTACACATTATATATTTATATTTACACATATATATAAAATAAGAAAATACTTTATATAATATTCATATATAAAGAAATATTTTATATAAAATTTGTAAAATAGGAAAACAAGGATCCCTGCTAATAACATTGCACAGTAGTGTGCCACGGCAAAAACCATGCTAATAGCTTACTGCAGTGTTATTAGGCTAATGCCCAGTAAGCATCTCATGTAGATGCACCCACAGAGAGATATATTTAGTTCATCTTAGATAAAGGAGGCAAATAACGAAGTGGGGATTGGATTGAGTAGAAAGAAAAAAGGATGATTGTCTCTTTAAAAAAATTCTCAGTCAGTCCACTTCTTTGAATTGTGAGGTTTTTCAGAAAACATTAGAATTCACTACCAGTGGTGAGTCATAACAACCCATGGTACAATTAAGGTCTGAGTGACATAGGGAGTCACAGACTGATGATATGAGGATCTTGGTGTTAAAAGTTCTCCCACTCTTTAAAAAAGCATATGCCTTATGCGAGTGTAATACCTATGCCTAGTAGTCCCAAGAGTAGGGCATGGTAATCATAAATCATCCATCACCAGGAGAGTCCTCATCATGTAGAGTCACGGTCCCTTTTACATTATTTCTCTCTGGCCTCTTCAACTTTGTATCCTTTTCTAAAAAATGATTCACCTTTGATAACAAGGAAGAAGGATGACTCTTTGCCAGCCTAAGTCACAGCTGGGCTGTTAGGACACTCACCAGGGAGATGGGAAATCTGGCATGGGGGGTCCTTGCTCAGTCCTAGCTAGCACATGAATTACTGCCAGGCTTCTCTTGCAGGGAGAGGTAACAGAGCATGTCACTCTCTCTGCATAAAGTGCCATGCAAGTTTATTCTACTCAGAAAAACAGGGCAAATGAGACATGTTAAAAATATATATTTGTTTTTCAGTAAACTAGACCAAACATTTTCATATGAGAAAATTTTATTATATAATAAAGTGCTTAGAATCCCCCATAAGCATTCATCATTAATCAGCTGTGCATCAGATGTGAGTCACAGTGCAATGTTATCCTCCTACACAGGGATGTATTAGTGTATATCAAGATATTAATTACCAATGTCTCTAGTATGTATTGGTATTTGTTGTTTTTTTAACCTGATCAGAGTTCTTTTGAAAGCCTTCCTATTGATGCTAATAGGCACTGAGTTGAGTCCTCTGTCGATAAACAGATTTACAAGCAGTTGAATAAGCAATGATGATAACTGATAGTAAAATTATTTTAAGCTGTCTCCATTCTGCCATGTCTCCCCTCCATTTCTTCTCCCTGCTTCTCTAACTCATGTTAGCTACTTTTACTGTCATCGTTGGATGGTAACTGTTCAAAAGGACTCACTGCTGGATACTGATTGAAAAGAGTGGGCTCTGTCCTTGTTCTGCCTTCTTTCAGGAGTAGAGAGTAATCTAACAACATTTTTTTTTATCCAACTGAAGTCAGTTGCTTGGAGGCATCTCAGCTCACACATCTGGTAGGTGTAGCATACTGCTGGCTTGCAGAAGCTTGTAGCAGGCTGCATACATCAGACTAGAAATCTGCAGGCTTCTGGGGCTACCACCCACCTGTGAGCAGTGAGACCTGACTGAATGTCTGCTCAGGAGGTTTGGGCCAGCTGAAAGGAATAATTAGCTGGCACAAAGGGAAGTTAAAAGGCTCCCAGGAATAAAGGGATGGAGACCTAAGAACTAAGGGAGAGAACTACCATACTAATAGCTGCAATGCCAGGTCAGGGTATGCTCTCAGAATCTGTCAAGAGATCCTAGCACTAGGGAACTCACTCCAGAGAAAGAGAAGGGAGACTTTGGGGCTGAGAGAGCAGCAGAGAGCCAGAGCCACCTTCTCAGGGTCTGGGAGAACCCAGTAGGGACTATGTTTATGTTTGTTTATGGATTTGAGGATTTATGTTGATATCGTATGCCTTGACTTCCAGAAAGCCTTTGACCTGGTATCCCATGAGGTACTGATCAGAAAACTGGAAGATATCGGGCTCAACTGCAAGACTGTCAAGTGGGTGCGAAACTGGTTGCGGGGCAGGACACAGAGAGTCCAAATGAATGGATTGGTGTCATCCTGATGAGATGTGGGCAGCAGCATACCCCAGGGGTCGGTACTTGGCCCAGTGCCGTTCAATATCTTCATCAACGATCTGGATGAGGAGGTGAAAAGCCCATTGGCCAAGTTCACGGATGACACCAAGATATTGGGTTGTGTGGACACACCCGCAGATAGGCTGCAGATATAAGCAGACCTAGACAGGCTCAGATACAAGCACACCTAGACAGGCTGGCATGTTGTGCAGAACAGAATCAGATGAGGTGCAACGTAGAGAAATGCAAAGTGCTGCATCTTGGAAGGAAGAACCTCCAGCGCACCTACAGGCTGGGCATCACTATCCTGACCAGCACTACAAATTAAAGGGATCTGGGGGTTACAATAGACCCCAGTAGAATATGAGCTGGCAATGCGATGCAGTAGCTGCTAGGGCCAATAAAACTCTGGCATGCATCAATTGATGCATCTCCAGTAAACCCAAATAAGTGAGTCTTCTACTTTACTCAACATTGGTGCGGCCATAGCTGGAGTACTGCATCCAGTTCTGGGCACCGCACTTCAACAAGGATGTGCTAAAGCTCGAGAGGGTCCAGAGAAGGGTCACCTGCATGATCAGTGACTTGCATGGCAAGCCATATGAAGAGAGGCTGAGGAATCTCAGATTCTTCAGCCTGAAGAAAAGAAGGCTGAGAGGGGACCTGATTGCGGCTTACCTCTATATCAGAGGTGTGCATCAGGAGCTTGGTGAACAACTGTTCACCAGGGTGCGCTGGGGGAAAACTAGAAACAGTGGCCACAAACTCCTGGAAGAAAGTTTTAGGCTGGGTTTTAGGCTGAACATTAGGCAAAACTTCTTTACAACTAGGGTGTCCAGACTGTGGAACAAGCTCCCCGCAGAGGTGGTGCAATCATTTACCCTAGAGGTCTTCAAGAGGAGACTGGATGGTCCCCTGGCTGGGGTCATCTGACCCCAGATGTCCTTCCTGCTCATGCAGGGGGCTGGACCCAATGATCTTTCAGGGTGCCTTCCAGCCCTATGATTCTATGATTTTATGTTCTGGTGTTTCCTGAGGCAAGGGTGCACAGAACAATTAAGAACTGAGTTGAATTTTAAAGAACAATCCCCAACCTGCCACGGTAAGGATCCTAATATTATAAAAGCCTTAACTTGTCTGTCTGTCTGTCTGCCCATAATGCTTTATTCATACTCTGATTGGTTGATGGAAACAACCAATCAGAGTGTGAATACATTATTCGGCCAGGATGTGGTGGCACGGTGGAGTGCCACCATGATGGTGGGGACACAGAGGATGGAGCAGGGAGGGGGCAAGGTCAGTGCAGCCTCCCCCTTGCTTCTTGGAAGTGGCAGTAGCAGCATGGGGCGGAGCGGGGTCAGGACTTCTGATCTCTGAAGGTGGTGAATATAGAAGGGGGCGGGGGGCCAAGGCCAGCGCTGCTCTCTCTATCTCCCATGCTGCTCCCTCCTGACATGGGGAGGGAGGAGCAGTGGGCCCGGGCTAATGAGGTTGTGGTGGGGGGAAGAGGAGGAGCTGGCCTGAGAGGGGGAGAAGCCAGCCCACCATGGCAGTGGGGGTGGGGAGCAGTGGGCTCAGGTCAATAAGGGGGCGGGGTGGAGGGGTGGGAGGAGTGGGCCCAGTCCTGAAATGGTGGCAGAAAGGGTGGAGGGGGGCATACTGGGCCCAGCCAAGCCCAGTCTGGCCCTGAAACGAAGGCTGGGGGGGGGAGCAGCCCAGCCCACCCTTGTCTGGC
>NW_005841961.1:3160720-3185003 GCF_000455745.1 Alligator sinensis | reverse complement strand
AGGGGGAGTGGGCCTAGCCCCGAAGGTGGGGGGGCCGGGCCTGGATGCAGGCCTCTGTCCCCAACTGCCTCCTCTCCCCCCTGTCATTCTTGATGGGCAATTGGCTAGTGTACTGTATATCACCGTAGTGTCTGAGCCACTAGGAAGTCAACAGCAATAGTGGAGGCCCTAAACCAGGGGTGAGCAAATTATGGCTTGGGTCTTGGATCTGACCCACCCAGCTCACAGGACCCCTCCAAAAGCTGAAATACCATTATCACCAGCCCTGGCCATCAGCTGCCCCTCTGAAAGCCAGCCCCTCCATACAGGAGGTGCCAGCATCCCCTGTGGCAGCAACTTGGACTGTGGTTGCTAAACAGCCAACTCCCATCCCAGCCTGGCCTGGTTCTAAGAGGAGTACATAATAACTCTTATCATATAGTATTCTCATCCAAAAGACCCTAACTTTATGAAGTGCTTTAAGATCATATCATCTGCATCAAAGCATAGCTGAGACTTTGATCTATGGTCTCCCTGAAAAGCAGAACTGTGTCAGTGGTTTGTAGCTTGCCATTCAATCTTTAGTGCATTTGGGACTTCATTCACAGCATTGAAGGTCGTGGACTAGACCAGTAAACCAGTATCTGAAATGACTGACAGCCAGTGGAGGAACTTGAACAGAAAAAGGCAGGCAGTCAGCCATGTTCTGTTTTAGTCAGAGTCTGTGCTACATCATCACATTCACCTTCAGCTACAGTGAACTGAAGTATTCCAGCTTGAAGACAACAAATGCATGGATCACTATAGATGGGTCCTCATCTGGAAAGAAAGGGCAAAGTTTACAAGAAAGCTGGAGATGAAAGGTGGCATATTAAAATATTGATGATATGCTGTCAGCCAAGCATAGTGAAAAATCAAAAAGGATCCCTGTGAAGGGGAAAAGGCAGCCTGGCATGGTCTACACCCCCCCCCCCCCCCGTGGCCCCCCCCCCCCCCCCCCCCCCCAATCAGGTGGCAAATGCTGGCAGCAAGCTGGTTCTGGCTGCTACTTTGGGAGCAGCATGGCTCTACAAATCAGGGGCGGAGCTAAGTGGCAGAGCAGTGCAGTGGGAGGATGCCGGAAGTGAGGCACGGCCCGCCGGGAGAGAAGCGCAGAGGACAGGCACTTGGCAGAGTGACCTGGGAGACAGGACAGAATACCATGGGCCAGACACGCCACAGTAAGGTGTGCGGCAGAGAGGCCCCTAAGGCAGGGCTGTGTGTGGCTGCTGAGAGTGCAGCTGCTGAGATGTGCAGCTGCACACGTGGCAAAGTGGCCTCAGAGGTGGGGCAGAGTGCCACAGCTGAGAGGTGCCACAGTGAGGCGCATAGTGAAGAGGCTTCTGAGGCAGGACAGGGTCCTGTGGCAGAGACCCCAGACAGGAATCCAGCAGGAAGCTTGGATTGGGCCACTGACACTGAGGGGCTGCATGGCGGCAGTAAGAGGGCCATACCCAAAGAAAGGTGGGCAAGAGGCCTCTGGACCAGAGGCTGGAGTACTGACCAGAGCCATCTGGGACCCAGGTCAGACAAGGCCGAGGTGGGAGGGGCAGCAGTTCACTTGGGAGTGCCCCAATAATACTGTGGGGAAGTAGAAAAGGGCTGGAAGGCCTGCTGACCCCTAAGTAACTGGGAAAAGGGAAGCCCAGCAAAAGCAAAGGGAGGCTCCCACCAGGAGCAAGTAAATCTGGGGAAGTATCTCAGGCATACTACAGCAGATGCCGATATTTTGTTATCATTCACATTCTGAGTATTTGTTCCTTAGTTGTTATCTTCAGACAGACAGTTTAGTTTTCCTGATTCCAACTCAAATCAACAAGAGACAGCCTGTGCAGAGTTGGCCTGCGATACGGGCTCGTACCAAAGACTGTTGATGACGGATGACAGAATTATTGTCTGTGGCCTTAAACATCAAGACGCTGACATCAGTTCAGGCCCTGGATGTGGTAAGGGTATGGTATAGGGGAGGCTGGAGCACCATGAAGAAGCCAGGGTGTGAGGTCCGGAGAGTCACCTGTCTCCTAAAGAAGATAAGACCGAGTCATGGCAGGTGAGATTGAATAGGACCCGAATACCTGGGTGACACACACAAGGATCCATCCTGTCATTGCTAATGAATAGAGCATTGGCCAAGAGGGGGCCCAAGCCCCAACATGTATCAGCAACCATTCCCAAGGCCATGAACCAGTGCAAATGGGGGATACAAGCATTCAGTGGAAGGTGTGTGACAGACAAGTGATAGAAAGATCTCCAAAAGCATTTTCCATATACCATAAATGACCACTGAAGCAATTTCAGTCAGACGATAAATCTCCATTTGTTCTCCAGATTTTTGGCATCAGAATAATTGATGGTGATGATCAATTTAGGAAAATAAGGAAGAATGAAGAACAAGTGTTCAGCACTGCTCCATACTTCCGTCTGCCAGTAAACTGCTGCCAACCATCCTGTCCTTCCCACATGCATTTCTCCCTCTTAGATATTGCTGGCAGGGTCCAGTTCAAAGTAACTTACTGCGTCTGTGGAATTACCAAAAGAAGATAAATGTTCTAAGCTGATTTGACAGCTGAGATGAAAGCCTAGGTAGTCTGGTATTCCACTGAACAGACAGGGCTAAGGGAATACTGTAGAAGGCAGCTGAAGTGCAATACACATTCTATTCTATTGTTTATCAGAAAAGTAAGAAGTGCATGTGTATATATAGAACCAAACAACACAGCAGCCCATGACAATAAATCATACTGGCAAGATCAAGAGGTTAAACTGGGATTAGTTTAACCTCAGTGCAATATTTTCCACCCTGCTGTGACTTTATAAATAGTTATTTCCTTCCAGAGCAGCAAAAATCAAGCATAAGCTTGGTGAAGTCACAGGATAACAAAAGAGAAAGAGATGGGATTGAAGAGGGAGAAATTCTTAAAGAACTGAAACAGTAAAACAATGTTGTAGTTCCCATGAGACTAATAGAAGTGCCCATTATTATTTCAGCCTCCATTTATATTAGGAAAAGACATACACCACTGCACTTAGGAAATATATAGCATAAATGATTTGTCTCCTCTTTCTTGGAGATGACTATTCTAATATAATAAAAGCTCTGGCACTGTGTCTGTCTGTCCGTAACGCTCTGGGCCAACTGTGTGTGCACTGCCCGAGCCTTATTGACAGACAGACACACAGGTGAGGTGGAGGCAGAGGCAGTGGGGACCAGGCTGTGCCCCACTGTGCAGGGGGGGAGGCAAGGGCTGTGGCTTGTGACCCTGTGGGGGAGTGTGGCACATGGCAGGGTATGGCGTGCAGCTGCAGGGTGCTGCAAGGAGCAGGTGCAGGGTGCTTCAGCAGTGCCTGCCAGCTACAACACGGGGCAGGGTGCGCCCCCCGCACCCGCTTTCTGTGTGGCACCCTGTGGCCATGAGCCATGCCCATGGGGGCGATTGCCAGCTGTGGCTGTGGGGTGGGAAGAGGAGGGGGGCCACAGTGGGGACTGGGGCTGAGGCTGCGCCAGGTTGATCCTGGTGGGGTGGGGGGGGTGGGCTGTGCTCAGGCCGAGCTGGGCTCTGGGGCCAAGGGAGCCCAGTGGCTCTTCCAGGGCTGGGGGCAGGTGGCTCCCACCACTGTGCGCACCTCAGAGGAGCTGGGGGAGGGGGGCCCGCACTGCCCCCTGGGCTCCCCAGCGCTGCATCCCTGCATGACCCAGCCTGGCTGAGGCCCCAGTCACAGTGAATGCGGCCCCAGCCAGGCTGGGCCGTGGGACACTCAGAGCCTGGTGGTTTCTCCAGAGGCGGTGCTGGGGAACCAAGGAGGGCACATGGCCCCCAGTCTGTGCATGGGGCAGGAGCAGCTGCAGTTGTGGCATCTGCTCCGCCTCTGCTCCTTGCCTCGCTGCTCCAGGTTTGACAGCAGTGCGACGCCATGAGAGTCCTGCTGCAGGGTGTGGTGGTCCAGGCAGCGAGGCACGTATATGTGGCATGGGGGTGTTGGAGTGGCGTGTGGCTGTGTGTGTGCAGCATGCAGCGTGTGGCAGTGTGTGTGTGTGTGTGTGTGTGTGTGTGGCATGTGGCTGGGTGTGTGGGGCATATGACTGGGTCGGTGGGTGTATCTGTGGGTGGGTGTTGGTGTGGTGTGTGGGTAGGTGGGTGTGGCATGTGGCTGGGGATGTATGTGGTATGTGGCTGGGTGGGTGGCAGGTGGGTGATAGTGTGTGTGTGGCATGTGGGTGGGTGGGTGTGGCTGGGTGTGTGTGTGGCATGTGCCTGGGTGGGTGTGGCATGTGGCTGCTTGTGTGTGGGTGGGTGTGTGTCAGGTGTGGGGGGCACATGGGGCCAGACAGAGCTGGGGGGTGGGGTTGCATGTGGCGCAGCAGCAGCGTGGGGCGGTAGGTGGTGGAGCTCTGTCTCCGCCGCCCGTCTGTCATTCTTGTGGGCACTTCGCTAGTAGTCTTATAAAAAGAGAGGGGGAAGTGTTTGAACATCAGCAAAGAGAAAAAGGTTAATTTGAATGAATTAACAGCAGGTTGTGTTGCATATATTGAATGATATATCATGATGGAGGACCTTGATTAAAAACTTATTCTTTGTGAGACTTATTGAAGCTAGGAAGATGCATGTTTCATACGAGCTAACTGAGAGTGAGCAGAGACTTAGATTACTTTTTCTTTTCTGAGAAAGCATCTTGAGCTTTCCCTTTTGTGGCTTACCATGTAACTCCAGTTGAAATTTCATCTTCCCTATCTGCTTCTGTACTCTGATGAACAGAGAAGAAGTAAAACATAGGGAAGTAAAACATGTGATGAATATGAATACTTGAATGTAGTGTTCCTTTTTCTGTGGAAGCAAGCTAGTTGGGCATGAAAGCTCCCTGTTATACACATTTCCCCTCTAACATAAGCTTAGAGCTGTGGGCTATGGAAAATCTCCCTGTGTTGCAGAAAAATATCTAGCCCTGTACATCTAGTTTTCCATCTCTAAGATGTCACACTGCCCTACCTTTGTTCAGTAGTCGCTTATTAAGGATAAAGCTGTTCAAAAATACTATACACTTCCAAAGAAGAAAAAGGAAAGTTGAATTTATAGTTTTCAATAATTGAAGAAGTCAAGCTTTGGTCCCCTCCCCCCTCTTTTTTCCCCCATGTTCTCTCTCAGATAACTAAGTGGTAGAGGGTAAGGAGGGGGTGAAATCCAAACCCTCAAGTTTATCTTCAATTTTTTTTCTTTCCCCTCAGAAGATTTGCTTGAGATTTAAAAGTTTCCCAGGGTGGTTTTGTTTCACTCAAAGGGCCGTGTCTGGTGAACAGTGCATCAGTGTAAACTTTCGACTTATTCTAAATACAGGTGATAGGGTGCTCAAGGCATTTGTTGTATATCCAGAGGCATGAGTTTGAGCCTTGCTTCAGAAGTGTCCTAGAGATTTCTCTAGGCTGATCGAGATGTGAATGGGTACCTGGGAACAAAAGGTGTCTGGATGTAATTGTGACTACATCACTGACTTATGTGTCCTCCAGAGACTGACATGCCTTACCCATTCACTGGGTTGGCATGCCCAGCCCAGTGAACAACCCAAGACTGGACACTGGACTGGCACGCTAAATAAAAGCCAGTTTTAGTCACAGATTATAAGAAGGCATTATTGAAAGTCTCAAGTCTGACCTCCCATATAAGATGTGTAGATCTTCCTTGAATTATCTCATGTTTACCTAGAGCATATGTTTTAGAAAAAACATCTGATTCTAATTCAAAAATTGTCAGTGATGGAGAGCCTTCCATAGCACTTTGAAAGATGTTCCAGTGGCCAATTGCTTTTGCTGATACAAATTTGTATCTTATTTCTAGTCTTGGAGGAGTTGTCTGGCTTCAGCTTCCAGCCATTGGATCTTGTTATGCCTTTGCCTGCTAAACTGAAGAACCTTCTTATCAGCTTTCTGTTCCCTTCCCAGATACAGTGAAACCTGTCTAAAATAGAATCACAGGAGACCAGGGCATGGGGGGTGTGTGGGGGGAGTTCTGGCTTAAACAGTCTTCCGTCTTATAGGAAGAGCTTCTCTTTCTCTCTCTCTGTCTCCTTCCCAGCTTCACTGCTCTGTGATCTCACCATGCACGTACACACACAAAATAGGTAATTACTTCTGTGATTTAGAAGGCGATTTTTTATAAGTTGGCCCCGGTTTTCTTTTTGTTTTTGCATTAGATAGCTTTCAGCATATATAGACTAAATACACATAATTCCCCATAAGGGATGCTGGGATTGTAGAAGTTTTTCAGCTTTGAGCAGGATTTTGGTTTTCATAGGTTCTGTCTTAGACAGGTTTTACTTTACTCATAGACATACCAAGTCACTCTTTAATAAACCAGAGTTAGCATCTTGAGTCTCCAATGGAAGACCTATTTTTTAATTCCTTAATCTTTCTCATGAACCCTCTTCATTTTCCAGTACAATGCTTGAATTACTGAAACTATACCTGCAGTGGTCACACCTGTTCCAAGTGCAGAAGTATTGCAACCTCCCTGCTCCTACCCTTTATTCCTCTGCTTTTAAATCCACAGTAGTACAGTCAAACTCATTTGGTTATCAATATCTTAATCTCTTTCCAGAGAGATTTCTTGCTAGGCTAGGTGGCAGGGCATCTCCCTCCTGTAACAGGGCATAAAGTCTTTTCCCTAGAGGTCTGCCTTGAATTATGGCCATTGGGGGGGGGGGGGGGAAATCCCACATTACTTTGCTAGCACCCTTATTTACTAAACTAACTAGATTACTCTGTATCAGAACCTGCCCCCTCCATTCTTTCTTCTACTCAAGTTTTTTGATGTTGTCTGCAAGGTTGATCAATATTCATTTTGTGGTTTCTTCTTCTGGAAAAATCATGGACCAGTTCTTCAAGGAATCTATTACTAAGCACTTGGAGTAGGAGATGGTGATTAGGAACAGTCAGCATGGATTCATCAAAGGCAGGTTGTACCTGACCAGCCTGATTGCCTTCTATGAGATGACTGGCTCTGTTGATACAGGCATTCTAGTGGATTTTACATACCTTGACTTTAGCAAGGCTTTTGATATGGTCTCCCACAACATTCTCTCAGGCAAGCTAAGGAAGTCCAGGTTGGAGGAATGGACTGTAAGGTGGATAGAAAACTGGCTGGATCATCAGGCTCAGAGGGCAGTAGTCAATGGCTTGATGTCTAGTTGGTAGCTGGTACCAAGTGGAGTGCCTTAGGGGTCGTTCCTGAGGCCTGTCTTGTTCAACTTTTTCATGAGTGACCTGGAAGGTGGGATAGAGTGCACCGTCAGCAAGTTTGCAGATGATACCAAGCTGGAGGGAGTAGTAGATATGCTGGAGGGTCAGACTAGGTTCAGAGAGGCCTTGACAAATTGGAGGATCAGACCAAAAGAAATCTCAGGTTCAATAAGGAGAAGTGCAAAGTCCTGCATTTAGGACTGAACAATCCCATGCACTGGTACAGGCTGGGCACTGACTGGCTAAGCAGCAGCTCTGCAGAAAAGGACCTGGGGCTTACAGTGGACAATAAGCTGAATATGAGCCAACAGTGTGCCCTTGTTGCCAAGAAGGCTAGTGACATACTGGTCTGCTTTAGTAGGAGCATTGCTAGCAGATCTAGCGAAGTGATTCTTCCCCTCTATTTGGCACGGGTGAAGCCACATTTGGAGACTGTGTCCAGTTTTGGGCCCACTACTACATAAAGGATGTAGACAAATTGGAGAGAGTTCAGTGGAGGGACTTCTGAGGAGATGCTGAGGGAACTGGGCTTATTTAGTCTGCAGAAGAGAAGACTGAGGGGGGATTTAATAGCAGCCTTCAACTATCTGAAGAGTTGTTCCAAAGACTGTGCTCACTGGTGGCAGATAACAGAACAAGGAGCAATAGTCTCAAGTTGAGCAAGGGAAGTTTAGGTTGGATATTAAGAAAAACTTCCTCACTAGGAGAGGAGTAAAACAACGGAACAAATTACCTACAGAGGTTGTGGACTCTCCATCCTTGGAGACCTGACTGTAGACAAAGCCTTGGCTGGGATGGTTTAGCTGGGGATGGTCCTGCTCTGAGCAGGGGTTTGGACTAGGTGACCTCCTGAGGTGTCTTCCAATCCTAATCTTCTATGATTGAGAGGAGTATTAAATAGTATAGCACCAAGAACCACACCCTGCAGGACCCCACTAGAAATATACCATCTAAAGGATTCCTCATTTACCATTGTATTTTGAGACCAATCAGGCAGTTTTTATCTTTTAGTGTACTATGTCTTAATACCACTTGACACTCTTAATCAAAATATCATATGGCAGCAAGTCAAGTACTGTATATAAGTCTGCACACTGTACATCAATACTTACCTTTATCAAGCAAACATGTAATCACATTAAAATACCATTAAGATTTAAGATTTAAATTTGGTATTAAGATACCAAATTTGTCTGACTAGGGCTACTTTTGATAAATGTCAACCATCATATTCTTTATTAATCTCTGTGTTAGCCATAATTATCTTGGTTCCGTGGCAGTCCTATAATTGGTTGGGTCATCCTTTTAGTATCTTTAAATATTGGCACTATTTGAACTTTCTTTCAAGTGCTCTGGAATTTCTTTAGTGTTCCAAGAACAGATTGTTGATGTTGATTAACAAAGAGCTTCTCAGAGAGTTGCAATGTCAGTATTAGGATTTCTTTGATCCTTACATGCTTGAGAGAAAATAATTCTAAGCTTTGCAGATCATAGATTATTTCCTGTTTCCCTTGCCTTTCTTCCCTTTCCCATCACAATTACTATCTTATGATTAACATTAACAACTTCTTTCTTCCATTTGTCTATCTATCAAATAGCTATAATGTATATTACTACATTTTATACATTATGTATGTATGTAATCATAGCAGTTAAAATAAATACAATAGCTGCTTTAACTTTTTAATTCAATTTAAATTTCACCTTTGAGCTAAGATGTTTTTAACTGCTGTGGCTTGTATTCTTGATTGTGGCTTTTGAATATTTGCTAAAATGTCTTTAACCAGTTCCCAATCACCATACAGATTTTTAGTTTAAATTCTTGCTCCCAGCTGATTTGACCCACAATTGTTTTCAGTCTTGTCAAATTGGTACTTTTAAAGCATTTATACCATTTGGACAATCTCCTTTGGATGAAAATTTTCTGAGATAAGAAATTGAAATGTCTAAATTATAGATAAATGACATGTTTTAATACTGGAAGTGAGACTACCACCTTAATCACTCAGACTGATGTTCTCCATGCTAATACAGCTTTTCCCTCCTACACATAGGAATCAGTGCTTCGAGTCATCCAGTTATCTAGTGTGATTTGCATCTAGTCAGCATCTACTAGTACTCCATTTAGTTCTTTATCTGCTACAATATTGCTCTATAAGCATTAGAGGTCACTTGAGTGACCTCTAATGTTGTCAATGATTAGGAAACAGAAAGACATTGAGTCAACCTTCTCGATACAAAAACTTATGGACTCAAGATAGACATTGGATTTATGACATACCATAACCTGCCTGACATCTGACTCCCCAGGTACCTCTCCACTTTTACCTGCTACACCCCCTCTACTCCCAGCCTGTCTCTCACTCCCTGAAACCTCAATTTACATTTTCACTGACTGGCTTTCTTGCCTGCATACCAGCCTCTGGCTTCTTTACTATTCATTCCATCCAGGAAGAGCACACACACAAATTGCAGATGCTTCCTCAACCCGACGAAGGGGTTTTAAACCCCAAAGCTTGCCAAGATATATTTCTCCAATTATTCATTTGATCTAATAAAAGATATCGCATCTACTCAAAGAACCTTTCCTGCCTGTTCCTTAGGCCAACACGGCTACAACCAGAAACCCACTTAACATATACAAGTGACATGAATTTTGCTTTCAACAGTTTGAGGTGCACTTTCACAGAAGCCCCTGAACCTAATCTCCTTGAAACTTGGCAGGCTTCCTGCCCTCTGAAGGGGCAAGCATTCATCCAAATTTGCAAAAAAAATAGACAAAGTTATAGGTATTTTAGTGATTTACCATTATAGTCTTTGGCCGAATCACCCAACTGGCTGATCTGGTGGCTGAATCTCCGAATCTGATTTGGCTGAATTGAATCAGAACAATGACTCAAATCACCAAATTGAAACACTGTCCCCCCCGAATCAGCCAAATCTGAATCCAAATTGAATACTTGCTGCTTTGCACAGGCCTATTAGGCACCTGGTATTGTACTGTCTCTTATCATTCCCTTCCATGCCCTCCTTCTTGACAGACCTTCCCATACCATCTCCTGGATGGAATGCTTGCCAAGTTCTCTTGGAAGAGAGGCCCCAACACCAATGTAGTTATTGTGAAGAGATTGCCTAAACAGGCTGGCACTTTCTTCAAAGATCCCTGCAATTTGAGGTAAGGCGACCTTATAGCCTTACTTCCTCTCCCATCATGCAAAGCATCCTTCCTAAAAATCCTAGGCATTCCTCAAAGAACTACATGCTTGGTCTTAAAATAATTAGCTTTAAAATAGGAAAAAGTTCCATCCAGTCCTTCCCTTAATGGGACAGAATGCTATGTGAAGCAACTATGAAAATTGAAGATGTTCACTGGAGGCAGTGAATTGTAGTCTCTTGAAACAAACCAACAAAAGAGGGTAAATTTTAACACCTAGAAATTGTTATGCATTCCATGCCTTTTTCTTTACTGTACCTTTTGGTGTTGCTATAGATGCATCAATCTCTTCTTGTTTAGTCACTGATAATGGGCTGATGAGGCATGTGTTACCAGGTCTTGAACAGCTTATTTTTACCAATTTAATAGTGTGAGAAAGCAAATAGTTGTATTGTCTTGTACATGAGGACTAGTTTCTGAAAAAGTAAAAGTATTTGGTAGTCAACCCAAATAATGCAAATTGTTTGACTGTTATAAAGAAATGTGACTTTCTTTAACCTAGGGAGCAATTAAAATGTGTAGTACTAATTAGCAGATTGAGACAATGCTCACCTGAAACAAGTAACAGTCCTTTACCCCATATATTTTCACTTTTGTTAGGCTGTAGAGAACATGAGTTTCATAAATATTTGGTGTAGTCTTAATGCAAGTTTGGCTTGCAGTGCTGTGCATTTGTATTAAATATACGCAGGTGCCTAGCACTTCTCAAAGACAAGAAATTTATTTAGATTTTTTAAGCTGTAGGTACTTTACAGTAATTAAAATATACAAATTACAAGGAATAACCTCTACAAAATACATGTTAAGAAAATAGAAATTGGATCATTCAAACAATATTACAATAACATTGCCCACTCTCAGCTTACATACCCTTAATCTCTCTCTCTCAGCAAAAAAAAAAAAAAAAAAAAAAAAAAAAAAAAAAGGGAAAAAAAAAAAAAAAAAAAAAAAAAAAAAAATGAGGAAATGAAATGAAATGAAATGAAAGAAAGCATTAGGTGTCTTGTTGGTTGTGTGCTGTTGGGTTTTTTTTAGCATGCCCTGAAGCTTTATACAGTCCCTTGTCAGACAACATGAGGGAAATAAGTTTTGTAGCTTAAGAACCTGCAGACTTGTCTTGACATGTGACCTTCGTCTTTGCCACCAACGTGGACCGCTGCTGAGGTGTTGCTTCAGAAATCCTGGTCTCAGACCATTTAGTAATTCCTGTAATTTCTTTTTCCAAAGGAAGAAGCTTTAAAGGAAGTTTACAGGTAACCAGTACAGGCTACAGGACACTAGTGTCATTAGCTCTGCATGACAGACAGCTTGACATTAAATATAACTTAGTATCTGTATAGACAGGCTCTCTCATGTTTAAAATTGTGCCAATTAATTATTATTATTAAATTTATGCTTCATGTTGAAACAGAGTGCGGGCTGTGATATCTGTAGTTTACAGGTGAGCTGTAATAGGTAGAGTTAGAAGCTAAAACACAGTCCTGCTGTGCAATAGCAGAGAGGCTGAACAGCACAAATTCCAGACTGGTTGAGTCCCATTCAAAGTATCTGGAGATGCTGGGGCACTTTGGGCTGGATGCAGCAAATGATACATCAAGGCTTCTTCTCTAACTTCTATAATGTTGATATTTAAGTAAATGTAGAGATGTGGAGGTTTTAATTCTGGGGCTGCTAGAAAGTGCACTAGACACTTCTAATGTTTTCCAGCATATCTAAACTGAGTGAATTAACTGTCCTACCCGTGTGCCCACTGAGAAGCAACATGGAAAGGAACCAGACACAGCAAAGAAAAGATGGCACTTCTACCTTTAAGGTGCTACAGGAGTCCTGCCAGCCAAAGCTTTTCAGGAAGTGCACTGAATCAAGGAAGGTTGACTAGCACTAGCACAAGCCATCAGTTCTCATTTTCCCTCTTCCCTGCAAATCCCTCCAGACAGGCTTGAATGAAGGCTGATAATGCTAGAGGCTAAAGTGACTGGTATAAGGAACAGAAATAGGAGATATTGATGAGGGCACTGAAATTGAAACTACAGAGAAAATATGATATTTTCTTCAATGATACTGTAATATAAGGATAACATATTCCACAGGATGACAAAGTGTATCAAAGTCCAAATAAATATTGTAGGACAAGCGGGGGGCACCTCTGTCACTTCATTTGCAGATATTTCTTGCAAGACCATTCCTGTCTCTTTAATTTTTAGGAGATAGCAGGTTGGGGCTAGATTCACAAGGGGCTCAGACTTTGCAGGTTCAGCATTCCAATACTACATTCTAGGTACCCTGCCACTAGGTGGAATCCACAATCCCCAGGTAAGCACCAAGGCTTTCCTATGCATTGCATGGGGAGAGTTCGGCATCTAAGAAGGGCTGAGCAGCCAGCACATTGAGTAGGGAATTGCCTATGGGAGTCAGTAGGAAACACATTGAGGTATGGGCCTAAGACCCTCAAGAAATGTAGGCACTTAACTAATGGCCAGAAAGAGAGGCCCATGTCCCCTTGGGTTTCATAGCCATGAGCCTCTCCTGGAGTTAGGTACCTCAGGTAGGATCCTTTGTAATCTTGGTCCCCTTCCTCTAAGGAATGTGCCCTAAACACCAGGCTATGGAGTACCTTTTTCTCCCTGAACCAATAGATTTTTCAATTATTTTGATACAAAGTGGAACAACTTTCGTAGATGAGATCATGGAGGAACCACCTCAGAATAGCTCATAGCTCAGTGGTTAGGACACAGTCCTGGGAGGTGGGAAATCTGGTCTCAGTTGCCCACTCCAAACCAGCCAGAGGAAGGATATGGATCTAGATCTTCCAAGTGAATATTCAGACCACTAGATTACTGAATAAAAAGAAGAATATCACCTCTTTCTCCTCATCCTTAATGGATTAGGGCCCAGTGGTAAGATATGTGGAGGAAACACTTTTTGAACTCTTTTGAGACTTAGGAGGGCTCTATGGCATTAGGGCTTGGGTAATTCTGTTTATTCCCAATGATAGAAATTCAGTAGATTTTACCAATGGAAACATAAGTACCTATACAGGCTATAGGATTAGGTGGCAGCTAACTGGCAGTTTATAATGCTGATGACCCCTAAGCCTCCCCCCTTCCCCCTTATGAATAAAGCCAAGAGACAAACTGATTTTTATGGCTATGGTTTCCTGTTTCTCAGGAAAACAGGCACGTTGTGGAAAGACGATAGGTTTAACTCTGAATATACTCCTATTAAACGTGACTTATTACTGTAACTCGTGCTACAGCAGGTGGTTCTGCAAGAGATCAAACATCTGTTATAAATTACATTACTACTAGCATGTGATAATCTTTGTAATCTGGATTCCTCCCCTTCAAAGAGATAATGATTGTTTATCATCAGATGAAGCTTTATCAAAGAACTTTTATTACTCAGACTTTGATATCTACTGTATCTTCTCTGTTTTCTTCTTTGAATTGAATTGAATTGAATGTGTTTGCCTGGAGCTTACATTGGTTTACGCATTGGAATATTTTTATTCTAGCACTGCATTTATTCTTTGGAATGCTTGCCTGAATACTTAACATTTCTTGCTAAGAACAGATTTGCTACTTGTAAAACAATGGCTAAAATTCTTACATTTAAATTGTGACTTTCTCTCCCACTTCAGGTTTTGAAACATAAATATTGTAAATATCTGATTTTACCTTTTTTCCATTGATCATTTTATTTCTCAAGAGTCTAACTGGCATTTGATGACTTTGCAACCCTTTTCTAATTAATGTAATATTTAATACTATAAAATACTAAACGTTTATTCATACACTGCTTTATAATATCAAAGCACTATATGATAAACTAATCAATCAGAAAGTTAAAAAATCCTGTAGAACAGGGACTTGTAAGTACCCTTGGCACTGAAAGGGCTAATAGAATAAACACAAATTAACAAACATCAAACTGATGCACAGTGCAATTGTTGGTGCTTTAGTGTAACCAAATCACACTAAGGACTTCAGACAACAAAAATGCTTCAGGTATGGAAATGTCGACTCAGGTTTATTTGGCTTTTGCTTCTATAGGGTCTACGTCTATGTCCAGGTCTGTCAGACAACAGTAGAATATCATCTGAACATACTTTGTTATCATAGCTGCAAAATTAGAAGAAAAAGCATAGATGAGACAAAATAATAACTGAATGTTGATTTCCTAGAAATTTAGCTATCCAAGGTTTTCAAAACTACAAATGCATAAGCCTGATTGATGAGTGCAGATGGGCAAACCCACTGGGTGCATCTACATGAGAAATTAATGTGACACAATAAATTCTGGAGCAGTTTGAGCCACAGTCAGCTGCTCCTGGGTGCAGTGTTTACACACGCACCTGGGACAGCAGGAGTTTAAACTGGGGTGGAACAGCCCTGGGCTGGCAACAGGCTCAGGGAGCCAGCCCTGGGCTCCGGATGGTGGTGCCAGGTTGGGGAGGGGCAGGCTAGGACATGAGAGTGCTAAAGTGCAGAACTGGGTGGCAGGCAGCCCCCATGCTTTAGCACCCTCATGCCCCAGTCATCCCTGGTCACCATCTACATGTGCATTTCATTGCACTTAACTCCGCTGTAAGATGGTTCCATCCCTGATAGTACTCTGTCCTACGATACTATCTACAGCAGTTAGTTAATTTACTGCATCCTAATACAGGTGCATGTGTAGATAATGATGCTTTACTGCAGAGCTAATTAGTCAAGTGCACATGTAGATGCACCTACAGAGACATAAACAGCCAAAGTGGGGTTTTTGTTTTTACTTTCTGATTAACCCTTTACTGAAATTTTTAAAAAATGGTCCAAATAGAACAATCTCACAGGACTGGGCAGAGCTATGACAAACTCCCTAGGCTAATCCTTGGTTTATAATTTCATCATTTATAATTTCATAATTTAGGTAAACATGTGGCTTTCTCTGACTCAGATTCTACAGAAACATCCAGGAAGTGAAGCAATACAGTGGTGTAATACCGTCTGTCTTCTAGGATACCAAACTGCATGAGTTTAGTCTTAATAGTCCTAGGCATTTTACTGAGCCAAAATCAATTATTTTCCCAAACTGACCTATGACAAAAATATTACATGATGTGACACATGGATATATCTAAATGAAGGAAAAATGTGTATAGTTGTGTGTGGTTTCTGGTTACTTCATTTTCTAAAAAAATACATCTCAGCATAACTTCATAACCCTGTACATTTAAGGGGAAAAGATTTTAGGAAAAACATGGAAGAAATCTCTCTCTCTCTCTCTTGTTTTCATCCAGTCTTCTGAGATCATAGGCCCACAGCTACAAAGTATTCCATAATAAAGAAACGTCTATATTACCCCACAATGTGCCTCAAAATCTAGTAGGAGAAACAAAGGGGCTATCAATGCCAATACACTTATGTGCTTACCAGATAGCCTTCGAAGAAATCTTGGTCTCTTTTCAGGTGGGAGATAAAGTCCCACATAATATACAGGAATTCCAGAGAGGGCTATCCCAATTCCAATAAGGGAATTAACTGTATCACTGTAGAGAGGAACCATGATCAGGAAAATGGTGCATAGACAATACACTATAGGAAAGAAGAGGCTGAGCTGCAAATTAAAACAGAAAAATCAATGTAAATAAAAAT
Source organism: Alligator sinensis (assembly GCF_000455745.1). NCBI lineage: Eukaryota > Metazoa > Chordata > Crocodylia > Alligatoridae > Alligator > Alligator sinensis. Next base: position 3,168,907 of record NW_005841961.1, on the reverse strand, counting down.
AAGACAATGGAAAATGTATTTGTATAATATTTTACATTACGCCACTTGGCTAGCTGCTTGCTATTAGGGCTGGGCAAAATTTTGACTGCCGTTTCGTTTTGGCGGTATTTCGAGAGTTTTGACACTCGGAACTCTGAATCTGAAATGAAAAGGGAGACATGTCAAACTGTTTGAAACGAAATGAAACAACTCGAAACATTTCAAAGATGTTTCAGCATTTCAAAGGTGTTTCAAAGCTGGGCTTGCAGAGAGAAAGTAAGGAGAGGAAGTGGGGAAAGCGGGCAACAGACTGACATCTGTAGCTGGCCAGTGTTTGCCAACTGTCCTGAGGTCCCTTCCAATCCCAGTGCTCTGGGGGAGGGACCTAAAAAGTTTAAACACAGCATATAAACCTGTGAATGCCTAAGATGTCAGCCTTTGTCAGCCTGTCTCTCGCCAGAGAGCAGCATCTGAAAGGCACCAACTCTGACTGCTTTCTAGCTGCTACTGTTTAGCTAGGGAGTATGTCTTCTACTTGCAAAGGATTGGATAGGATACAGCTTACTCTGACAGCTTAGCTATACTAGCCTAACTTCAATACTAATATTGTTATCACTATATCATTTCTTTTTTTCCCCCTATATCCATTACTCTGAAATTCTTCTTTCTTTTTTTTTTTTAACCTGAAGGAAAAGAAATCTGCATTTTGCCTGACAGTGTGATCGCTGGGCACTGTTCAGGAAAGCACAGCACAGATTAGATAGACTGCACACACAGACACCTACATATACACACACTACACACAGTCACAGACCTTTTCTAGCACAGGAAAACATGAAGCATGCTGGAAAGGCCAGTGCTGCCAAGTCTGGAAGGGGAGCAAGAGGGAGCAGAGGGAGAGGTGTCAGTTCCCTGCTGCCCAAGCTGAGATGCAGCCTCTTTTCAACCAGCCATGTGGCTTCTGCTGGTACTGGGAGGAAAGGGGGTTGCAGCAGTGCCTGCAGCTGCACCCCCTCTGACACCAGCTGTGATAATAAACTCCAGCACCAGCAGCATGACAACAAGCAGCAGAGTCTCCTCCACCCCAACTGCAGGTCCCATCATGAGCCTTCCACTCCCAGTCTTAGATGAGCTCAAACTTTAAGTAGGGGACATCATCTTGATAGCACAAGAAATTCTGGGGCAGGAGGGGGAAGCAGAGTTTGTGCTCCACACCCCTCAACGTTCCCCTAGAGCCAAGTCCCCTTCCCTGGAAGGCACTGCAGAGAAGGCTGTGGGGGCAGCTGGCTCAGCTGCTCCTGTTGTCATGCCTCTGCCTGTTGAGGAGGGGGATAAGGCGGGAGCCCCTCTGCACCCCAGAAGTGAGGGGGTAGTGTGGTCTAGGATCATTTTGAGGTGGCAGATGATCCCACATATGCTACCTGCCTGCACTGCCAAGCCAAAACCAGCCAGGGCAAGGGAACAAAAGGCATGAGCACCACAGGGATGCTGATGCATCTCCACAGACACCACCCCCTTGGCTTGCTCCTCCTCAGCCTGGCACCAGTGGAAGCATGCCCAAAAAGAAGTCCCCGTCTTTCTTGAAAGCCCCCATATCCCCGAAGCAGAGGCAGGCCACCCTGGAACAGTGGGGGAAAGGCGAGCACACAGGAGAGTATGTTTCCAAGGCAAGCGAGGTCACCCAGAGCATTGGGGAGATGCTTACTGTAGATGGCCAGCCCTTTTCCTTTGTTGAGCGGCCAGGGTTCAGGCAGTTCATGGCGCTTGTGGCCCCATCAGGATGGTGGTGCCCTCCCTGTATGAGGCATGCAGGGACTACTTGAGGGAGGAGCTGTAAAAGGCAGGTCTGCAGGTGGCCTTACACTTCACCTCAGACATCTGGAGCAGCCAGGGTGGAGATCATGCCTACCTCTCCCTCATAGGGCACTGGTGTAGCCAGTCAGGCTGTCAGTGGGCTCTTCTTCAAGCCAAGGTGATTGGTGAGTCCCACACGGCAACCGATATCAGGGGGACCATGAACCACTTGGTGCAGGGGTGGCTATTTGGGCAGGGCAAACTCATCCATGGGTTCATGGTCACCGACAATGGGGCCAATATGGTCAAGATGGTCTGAGATGTCAACTTTTTTGCCATCTGATGTGTGGCATATAAGTTCCACCTCCTTGTCAGGGACACCTTGGAGGGGGACAGGGCTGCCAGTGATGGCACCAGCACCGCCAGCAAGCTCATTTACAAATGCAGGAAGGTGGCAGGCTACTTCCACTGGAGCATCAAGGGGGGTATGATTCTGTGGGAGAAACAGGCACAGCTGAACATCCCACAGCGCAAAATCATGTACGATGTGGAGACTCAGTGGAACTCCATATTCCTGATGCTTAAGAGGCAAGTGGAGCAACAGAAGGCCATCCATGAGATGGCCTTGCTCAGGGAGATTGGGCTCAGTGCCCCCCTTAGAACAGAGCTGAGTAGGATACCATCTCCCCAATCTTGCTGGTCCTGAAGCCCTTCTTTGGGGCCATCAAGACCCTCAGCACTGCCGATACCCTTCTTAGCCAGGTGATCCCTGTACTGAGGGAACTTCAAAAATCAAATGGAGAACTTCCAGGGGATCAATGTTCCTGGCTGGGGCATGCCACTGTCACCAGAAGTGCAGGAACTGGTGAGGTGGCTGAAGGAGGACATCAGGAAACAGCTTGATCCCTTGCGCTCCACTATGGTCCACATGCTGACTGCCATGTGTGACCCGAGGGTGAAGGGGAACGTATGCAGCAGCAAAACCCTGGATCACTGGATGGAGGTGCTGGTGAACAGAGTCAGGGAGGCAGAAGGGTGGAGGTAGAGAGATGTGGAAAAGGGGGATCCACTGTCCCATGCCAGCATGCCATCCACCAGCTAGTCTCCTTCTCCACCACAGCTGCTGCCAATGTGGGCCAAGGCCATGACATCCATGGTGGGGTCCAGAGGCACCAGACCCCACCATCAACCAGGTAGCACTCAGGCCTTGGTGGCTGCCTATCTTGCCGAGGAGGTGGAGCCACTGCTGTGCGACCCCTTGGTCTACTGGGCAACCCGCAGCCAGAATTGGTAGGATCTGGCTATGGTTGCCTGGAAACACCTGTCCTGTCCACCGATCGGCGTTCCAAGTGAGAGGCTGTTCAGCATTGCTGGTGAAGTTGTGACACCCCACCGCACCTCTTTGGATCCTGGTTTGGTGGAGCAGCTGGTGTTCCTCAAGGCGAACCTTCCACTGCTGGGGTTCCCCAAGCTCCAGGTGCAGACAGAGTGAGTGACACCCTCCTCACTCCATCCATACCTATTTCCTTTTGGTTCCTGGTTCCCAAACCATTTAATGCCCCATTCTCAGAGCTGGAGGTAGCACTCACTGCATCACCAACCAGCAGGAGAAGAACATGACCCTGCTGAGTTCCCATGTCAGGATGAACTTGGAGGTACAGACTGGGGCTATGGGGAAGGAGGAGGCCCCAGATCCTGGGCATGACCTAAAACTGCACCTTGCCAGGGTAGGGAGACCTGGTGGGACTGACAGTGGTGTGGCAGCCCTCAGGAAATGCCAGAACTTAGGACTTTCCTGGTGAAAGGTGGGTAGGAGGTGCCTATAACCTCCAGCCACTGCACGCTCATACAGTCCTGGCTGGGGAAAGCCCAGACCCCTAAGCTCTTTGAGAGGCCTGAGGCTTGCTGGTTGCAGTGGAGTTGTGAGGCTCCAGGTGGGCTTAGCTTAGCTGCCTGGGATGCCATCTGTGAGGCATGGGCCACAGGTATGGAGCTGTGGAATCATACACCAGGCAGACATTGGAACTATGACACAATACAACCTGCCGGACATCTGAATCCTCAGGTAGCTCTCCACTTTTACTTGCTACATCCCCCTTCCCCCCTGCCCCAGCCTGTCTCTCACCCCCTGATGCCTCCATTTCCATTGTCACTGACTGGCTTTCTTGCCTGCATTGCATGCCAGCCTCTGGCTTCTTTACTATTCCTTCCATCCAGGAAGAGCACACACACCAACTGCAGGTGCTTCCTCAGCCTGATGAAGGGTTTTCAACCTGAACGCTTGCTAAGATATATTTCTCCAACTGTTCAGTTGATCTAATAAAAGATATCAGATTGACCCAAAGAACCTTGTCTGCCATGTCCTTAGACCAACACGGCTGCTACCTACACCCCTAGCACCTGTCTCTGGTCAGCTGACCAGAAGGAGGCAGGGCCCTGGGAACATTTAAGCCCCAGGTCTGTGGCTGGCAGGAGGAGTTTTCTGGCAGCTGCTGGAGAACAAGCTACTGCAGAAATGGGAAGAGAGGCTCTGTGACAGTTTGGCTGCCTGAGATGCTAGTGCTACTGTGCTGCTTACTTGTTGTTATTTAAAGTGGTGAACCAGACTGAGGCTGTAGGGAGGAGGAGACCTCATTGGGGCACACTACCATGTTATGTAGAGGCCCCAGCACCAGTGAGGGTGCAGCGACAGGGGCATTGAGAGCCCAGGGACAATAGAAGGTAGAGTGAGTCAGACCTTATTACAGGGACAATATCAATATACTATCTATGAGGCATGGGGCATGGTAAGGGATGGTTGGAGCCACACATCTAGCCCATAAGGCTTAGGGTGTCCCCTTGAGGCACCTACTTATAGTGGGTCCCAGCAAGGGGCCCAAGAACCTATAGGGTTTAGTGGGGTCCATTAGGACCATGACTGATCTGAAGCTGAAGGGCATCCTCCCTATATATTATCTTTTTCAACAAGACATGGTGGCAGGTGAGAAGAGAAGGCACCCACAGGGTGGAGCTGGCACTGGCACAGGGACCTAGGGGTTTCATGGCTCCCACTCCGCCTTAACACATACACAAAGTCACACGTCACAAGTTTTGCTTGTCAGCACCTTGAGGTGTAGTTTCCCAGAAACCCCTGCATCTATCTCCTTGAAACTTGGCAGGCTTCTTGCCCTCAGAAGGGGCTACCATTCCTGTGATGTTCATCAGAATCAGGCAAGAAATGACAAAGTTATAGGCATTTTAGTAATTCCCTATTATAGCCTATGACTGGAACACTGAAACAGCATCGAAACTTGAAACAGTTTTGACCGAAACAAAACAAAACAGTGATTCAAAACACCAAAATGAATCGCTGTCCCATCAAAATGCTAAATCCAAAACCGAAACGAAACACAGGCATTTCACACAGCCCTACTTTTTATGTGAAGCACTCCTCAGGATCTACAGAAAATGTATGTCATTACTTTTTAGATGGTGCACACAGTATTAATATACCTGTTAGGCACCTCCCCTTGAATGGAAGATTGCATTTGGATGAAGAGAAGTAAACTGCAAAAGGAGAGCCAGAATGTGTCTGAGGCATGATTGCTGGGCATTGATGATGTGTAGGGGGTGCATGCTGGTGACCGTGCATCCCCTGAGATTGGTGGTGCACCCCCTGTGAAAAGCACCACTGATGCTGCTGGCGGTGCCTGTGGGCAGTTGCTGTTTACCACTGCCTCCCCCACCGCCGACACCACTGGCGGCATCTGTGGGCGGTTCCTGATCCCCGCTGGCTGCTCACCACTCCCCACCCCGCTGCTGACGCCGCCATGGCTGCCTGTGGGAACTCCCCGCACCCCGTTACCATGCCCCACCACTGACACTGGTGCCGCTGCCTGTGGGCAGTTGCTGTGCCAACCCCAGCCTCCAGGGGCATGTGATGTTCATGTTGCTGGGGGCTCTGAATTTCATAAACTCTATGAGCTCTTAGCAAAAAGTCAGAATATTCCTGCAGTCCTATGCAAATATGTGACTGTGTACATGAAAAAGATTTTTTTTATGGATGAAAAATGAACTTATAAAGGAACTTCTTGACACATCCATAGTAGCAACACTTTAATTTATACATATATAACCATATACATTAGCTAGAAAATGTGATTTTCTATTTGTACTTACTTTAATAGGCCTCGGCCTATCAGGCTGAGTGTATCTCAGGTATATTAATCCTGCAATAGAGAGCCCAACAAATAGCCAATAGTTGAAGCAGTAGTAATTAATAAGGAGAAAGACATCCTCCACAAGAAGGTAAAGCAGAGTCATTAAGCCCTAGGGACAAAGAAAACAAAGGCCTTTTTATGTAAGCACAAAGAAAGAAAAAACAATTCTTATAAAACATACAGGTTCAGGCAGAGATGTAACTGTGCTAGGGAAGGTCCTCCTTCTTCTTCCCCTTGTACTTCTTTGTAGGGCTCTGGCTCTGGAGGCTCCAGCAATGAGCAGTATGGAGGAGCCCCAGCTGAAGTTCATTGCTCTTGAGAGGACATATCACCTCAACTTGTTTCCATGTTGTACAGGCAAAAAACTCCAGTTTTTAGCAGTAAAGAATGAGGTGTCATCTCCCCCCACTCCCACTGCAACACTGGAGCAGCAGCAAACTGTAATGCTGCCCAGCAAAACAATATTCCTTACAACACTGTTCACTCCTGACATGTTCTTATGTGGCTGGTAAGTGAAGGGAGAGCAGGGGTTGGGAGGGGGAGGTGGGCATGAGAGGATGAAGTGCCCCCACCCTATTCTGGTGCTCTTCCCCACCTCAGCCAGGATTCTGGGGCTCATGCCCCATTTGTCACCCACCCTGTACTAAGGGCCTAATTTTCAGTAGTATTTGGCTGGATTACATAAACCCATATAAAGACTTGGAAAACCTGCTCTTCATACTTTCATGCCTTTAAAACCTTTTCTTTCCTAACCCAGATTTCTTAATACTAGACTAATTAACATTGCCATATTTACCCAAATCCAAGAAAACCTCAAATTTAAGATGACCCCCCCCAATAATTAGATGCTAGACATGGACAATTATAAGTGTGTTATATTTTTCCATGACTAGAATCTAATTGTTGGAGGATCACCTTAAATTCATCCTCCTAAAACAGTGATGCAGGCAAAGGGCTAGACTCCTAACCCTTGCCTCCCGTCTGCCCCCATGTCTCTTGTTCCGCTGTTCCTGTGCCTTCCCCCCCGCCCGATGTCTGCCCTCCCCCCTTCTCTTACCTATTGGGCAGCTCTGGCTCTATCTCCAAGGCAGTCAGCAGCAGTGGCCACCCTGGCCCCAGCTCTGGCCCACCCCAGACAGGCAGAAGCATGGCAGCAGATCTGGGCCTGACCAGGTTGGGGCAGGACCGGAGCTGGAGCTGAAGGTAAGCAGCAAGGGGAAATGGCAGGAAAACTACATTGTCTCTGCCATGCTTCCCTCTCAAGCCACACACTGGGGGTCTCCCCAACACGCCCCCCGCATGCCCACCACCCAGTCTCCCTCCACTACACACCACCTTCCCAGCCACACAAGCCACCCTGGCCTGGGGCAGGTGGAGGCTTAGTTCTGGCTTTAGCCCCAAGCTGAAACCAGAGCTTTGCTGCTGCTTGCCCTGGACCAGTACTTGAATCTAAGATGAGGTTTTATTTCCCCCCATAGTGAGTAGGGAAAAAACCTTGCCTTGGATTCAGGTAAATACAGTAAGTCTCACAAAGTGGGGACATTCCTCTGAAAAGTAACTAGTTTAAAAATTGATTCAAAAAAGTTAGACAGTGTCACTTGCATTTCAGAGGTTGCCTGTTCAAAATGACAATGTAACTCAGGGGCAGACAATTATTTCTGGTGGAGGGCTGCTTACTGAGGTTAGGCAAGCTGTCGAGGGCCACATGGGTAGTTCCACCCCTTGACAGGTGCCCTACCCCCTGGTCGCCATCTTGTGATCAGAAGCCCTACCCCCTAACCCTTGATCTTTGCCACCAGAAAGCCCTCCCCTTATCCCCAGAAATACTCCTGTCAGCAAGGGCTTTTGCCATCTCAGAACCAGAAAAATACCAAATTATATTTTAAAAATTGAATATCTACAACAGGAATTTTCAACCTTTTTAAACTAACATACCCTGTCTGGTGGCAGCAGTCAGTCAGCCGGGGCAGGGTGGTGCTTGCATGTGATGGGCACTGCTGCCACCCCACCACCCACTGTCCTGTGTTGCCACCTCTGCACCCCATTTTTCCATGACCAGTCATACCTGAGGCTCCATGGGCTGCTGATGGGCCTTGCATCTGGCCAATTGCATGCAGCCTGTCAGCAGCCTGCAGAGCCACAGGTGTGACCGGCCATGGGAAAGTGATGCACGGTGGCAGCACAGGGTGGTGGGCAGTGGTGCAGGTTGATAGGT
>NW_005841961.1:3160093-3160710 GCF_000455745.1 Alligator sinensis | reverse complement strand
GCGGCCCCCCCCCCCCCCCCCCCCAGCCAGCTGTCTGACTGGCTGGCACCTGTGCAGCCCGCAGAGAGGGGCCTCTGCCTTTGCCCCCTCCCCCCTGGCCCTGCTCCCAGGAGGGGACAGCGTGGAGTGGTTGGTGGCAGCAGTGGCCAATGCCTGCGAACCCCCCCCGCCCCACATCTGTCCACAGAGGGGTGCCTCCTTGCCATGGGCTATTGGCTGAGGGCAGCGGCCCGGCAGCTAATCAGAAGAGTGATCTGGGGTTGGGGGTGAGGCACTGTGGTGCACTGTGTATGGCCAGCGGCACCCAGTGTGCCCATCCCCACCCCCCCAGGTAAGAGGCAACATGTGGGAACATACCAGGGCAGATGCTGCTGTTGCACCCCAGGGTTTGCTCCATCCTCACCCACCTGCATACCCCCTATGACCTTTCTAAGTATCCCAAGGGGTATGCATACCGCCAGTTGACAACCCCTGATCTACAACATTTATTAATTTGATTTAAAAAATACTTTTGTCCTGATTTATGAGAGCCCTGTGCTCTCTCAGTCCAGTGATGCAGCCGGGGGCCACGTAATGCTGTAGCAGCTGGCAGGCAGGCAGGGAAGCAGTGAAAGCTG
>NW_005841961.1:3129663-3160083 GCF_000455745.1 Alligator sinensis | reverse complement strand
TGGGGGATGGGGGGGAGGGGACTGGGGGCGGGGCAGGGTAGTGATGGGCTGGCCTTGTTAGTAAGTCCCCCCGGCTTCCCCTGGGTCCTACTGCCCCAGGCTCCTATGCTCTTTGACAGGCAGCCAGGAGCAGATAAATAAACATTTCCTAAATTTTTAGGGGCCCTGCGGTCTGGATAGAATGGCCTGGCAGGCCGGATTCAACCCATGGGCTGTATTTTGCCCTCTCTGATGTAACTGGTTAGGCTGGTCTTACACTGGGTTAATGTTCACTCATGGTATGGTCACACTGGTTTTAAAACCTGCAATCATTTTGGAGAAGTTTGACTAATGCAGTCAGGCTTAGAAAAGTCAGGGGCAAAAGAGATTCTCAACATTTCATTTTTCTATTGAATCCTAAAACTGTGAGAAAGAACTGTTACTTACATTGAAGAGAAGAGCAGGGACTGGGGTGAAACACTTCACATGAATCAAACTCAAACTGTCAGGAAGGTGTCCTTCCCGAGCCCCAACATAAAAAAGCCTAATACAAGAGAAAAGAAAAAAGCCTAATTAGTCAAACAGAATCCTGCTGTTTTTACACAAACCAGCACCAACTGTCTTATTTCTGTGCTATAAACTTTTACTGTCCCCATAGATTCTGACTTGGTGCTTGCAGACATAAAAAAAACAGAACAAAATGGGCCTTCATTTAAACTTGGAGTGCTCCTGCACCGAGCCCTTCACATGCCCAAAAGAGTCAGTGTGTTATTTCAACCCAGCTCTGGTACCAACATCTGTAAGGATCAGGTACTTTAGAGGGGCTCTTTTGGTGCTTTTAGCTAATAGCTGATTGAATCAGGTGAAGTACCCAATCTTTACAGATGCTTTAGAGTTGGGTTGAAGTAATGTGCTGCTGCTTCTGGTAAAGCATATTTTTGGGGTTTTTTTAACATCTGCAAGCAGCCTGTGGACATGGCTTCTGGGTGCTGAGCACCCACTATTTTTTTTGGTGGCTGCTTGAGCCCTGGAGCACCCCTGGAGTCGGTGCCTATGACTGCCTCTAAATGCATTGTTGTTATAAACTTTTTGTGTACCCATACCTTCACTGACTGATAGCCCTAGGAAATGTACCATAGTATGAAAATTCTTCATCATTAAGAAAGGATTTATTGTGACAAGTATTGACCATGCTGGTAAATAATCAGATCACACTACATTGTAGAATCCTTATCTGAGTGATACTTTGCCACTGATACCTACAATGCTACTTCAGTGCAAGCATTGTGTGTTCATTACCCTTCTGAAAAAAACCCAACATGCCTGCACCTTAAAATAAAATGAAAGCTATTGCTCCTACTATAGTAATAGGTCCTACTGGGATTATCAATCACCACCCAGAATATTTGGAGATGGGCAATACTTAAAAAGGAGACACCTCAGACAAATCCTCTGTGCTGTCTTTATGGCATGCCACAGCTCTTGCAGAAAAGCTCCATACAGTCTCTCAGACTGTAAGCTCTTTGGGTCAGTGATTAGCATTTATTATATGCTTATTCTGTAAATTGGAAAATGAGACTTTGACCTGGTTGGCCACAACGGCCGGTTTATATCTAGAACAGAACAGAAGTTCCGCACACACAGACTGGTTTAAAAATGGTGGGACACAGTCAAGGATTTGCCCTCCCCCACAATGGCAAATTTAATAGATTTCATAGACATTAGGAACCTCATGAGATCATCAGGTCCAGTCCCCCTGCCATAGGCAGGAAATCAGTTGGGGTCAAATGACCCCAGCAAGAAATATATCCACCTGTTTTTTGGAAGAGTCCAGAGTAGGTGCTTGCACCACCTCTGTAGGGAGTTTGTTCAAGACCCTGGACACTCGCATCATAAAGAACTCATTTTTTATGTCTAGTCTAAATTGGCCATCCTGGAGTTTATGGCCGTTAGACCTCATTATCCCTTGGGGAGCTGTGTTGAACAGCTGTTCTCCCAGGTCCTGATGTATGTTCTGTTCATGGTCTATCTAAGCTATGTCGCTTACAGAAAACCATGCAATTTAGATTGATTCCGCCTCATGCTTTTTGAATGTCTGTACCTAGCCCAAGTGTTCCCATGGTGTTGTTACAATTATCATTTTCATCATAAATACTGTTATCAATGTAACCTCCCAAACTGAGATTAGCATTGGGAGGGGTGGAGGAAGATAAGAATGCAGTATTCAGGCAGCATTGCTATGTGCTGGGCTCTTTTCCTAGACAGAGTTCTTTCACAACTCCTGGGATTACATCTGATTTTCATTCACTGACTTTTTAATATCAAATGTACAGACAGTCCTAGGAGCAAAGACCAGAACCCAGGATTTCTGTCTAACCAACTAGTCAGGGCCAGACACAGGCACAGCTGAACTGGATGGCTGCCTAGGGCCCGGATAGAAAGGGGGCCTGAAAATGATAATTTTTTAATTATTATTATCATTATCTCTGGTGAAGGAGGGCCTGATACTAAAAGTTTGCCCTGGGCCACCAGCAGTCTAGGTATGGTGGTGCAGCTAGTTACAGTCAGGCCCATTCTTGGGCTCACTCATCCTTGCTCCATGATTCTTGTATTCCTTTCTAACTAGTGGCACAGCTTCAATAGGGGTGGCAGAGAGCATGTCCTCCTGCCTCTGTCAACCCCACTGAGCTAACCTATAACCTGGTGTTATGTCACTCTTCTGGGATGCATAAGGAAATGTGGGTTTGACTCTCGTCAGACTAAGTCAGGCCTAGAACCTCTCTCTTCACTCCCTATGCAACTGTTTCAGCCACTAGTCTATCATAAAATGGTGAAGCATCACCAGCATCACCTCCCACTCCTGAATTTTAAAAGAAAAGTGAGAGTCACTCAGTCCATTCAGAGAATGTTTGTATGTGCTCATAAGCATATTCAGAGATCTGAACCCCAACTGGATGGACACATGTGCCTGCAGCCCTGACTCAGGATGCCTAAATCATGGAGAAGGACAGTATTTCATACAGATCCCTGTGCTTAGTGTTTCCTATTGGCTAGCTCTAGGTAGCTTCCTGCTTAGTACATGGGTTTTTTGATCCCCCTTTTGATTGTAACTCTCTTTATGTGCTGTACAAGGATCCTAGGCACTTAACTCTGGCTTCCACTTGGGTGTAATAGGAGGCAGATGCCTAATGTTACATGTTGCTGTGCCTAACTCATAGCACTGGCCTGAGGCCCCTGGCATAATATTACACTTAAATTTGTGATTAACTAGTTAATCCTGTCTTAAGTGGTTACCCAGCCACATGTTAATGCAATGAATGGCTTGATAACACAAGGCATAAGCTACAAAGTTATTACACAAAACATATGTAATACCTTTATTTCTGGTTCCTTTCATGCCATTAGTTGAACTTGTGGTGAGGTTGATTGAGGCTCCCAGCCACAGGGGACCCACCGGAGTCAAGGGCTCCTATGTGCTACTGAGGCTGGAAACTAATCAGCTGTTGCTCCCAGCTGCATGGATTCATTGAAGCCCTTGACTCCAGTATGCTCTCTCGGCTGGGAGCAGTGGCAGATCAGGGCTCCCAGCCCTGTGGTGCAGCTGGAGTCAAGGACTTCATTGTAACCCTCCCTCCCCCCCATGTCTGGGAGCCATCAGCTGACCCAGGCTCCCAGCTTTGGGGGTGTGCCAGGCCTCCTGTGGCTGGGAGCCCTGTCAGCTGATGGGGCTCTCAACTGTGACTGCATGGTGCACCCCCATGTCTGGTAGTCCTATCAACTGTTGGGGATCAGGATTCCGGGCTCCCCCTGCAGCAATATGGTGTGATGGGATCGGATGTGTGATCCCACAGTTACACTTCCTGCCATGTATGTGTAATGGCAGGAAGCACAATTGTTGGGACTGTGCATCAGATCCCATTGTGCCTTGAACTGCACATCTGCCAGAACCCCTAGATGTCTTGTAGCAAATCTAGCAGGCAAATAAGACCAAAGTGACAGAATAAACTCAGTCTCTCTTGTTTAACTTCTGTTAACAATAGTCTACAAAGCCCGAATGAACGCCTATTACTCTTACCCTAGAATATTAAATCTCTGAAAATAAAGTCTAAAGGGGAGATAGTGACAGATCCTTAATTTCAGCAAGCACCATTATAATGAAATTTTTAATGATTTCATTTGATGCTGAATGATGCCTTCTTCTTCTTTTTTTTTTTTTACATGTTTCATGCTTCATACCTGGAAGCTGCAATAGCTGATGAGTTCAATCCACTATAACATGACATGGCCACTGCAATAGGAATTATCCACTTAGCATAACTAAGGCTTTCATTACCAAATGTCTGCAATAGAAAAAGAAAGAGCTTGAGACTTCCCATGTTAAATATACCACAGCCTTAAAAATGCTATGTAAGTTTATCAGCCTAAGTGCACCATTCCCTAGCCTACATTTTATGAGAATGATGATAATGAACATGGCAATCAGTGAATGGATGAAGGAAATTTTGAAAGAATGAAACAGGTAAAGGCAAAACCAGCATTTTTTCAATGGGACTTTGCAAATTTCTGTAGTTTGTGATTGAAATGGCAAGGATTCAGATAGGGTATGTGTGTAAAATATGCCAAACCATATGCATATGTTTGTATTTCATATGAACTTCTGATAAATCTTTTAGCAAAATAAGGTTTTTACAAAGGAATATAGAAGGATAAATGAATGTTAGTTCATAGCATATATGCCTTATATGGGAGCCATCATATATTTTGATTTTATTTCACAGAACTATGATGCACAAGATTTAATACACACACACACTGGACATATCTTAATTAACTTGTTAAAATATGCTATATAGGGGATTGTATTAAATTCTTCTATAACATTATCCATATTGTACCATTTGATTAATAACTGCATACAACTTACCACTGCCACTGCATCACTGGCTAGGAGAGTGCCCATGTCCAGTACTACATAGTATGCTATGTTAGTCAGCAAGTAAATAATAGCCACAATAGGCATTGAAATTGCAATTGAAATTGGTAGGTTCCTGCATATAGGAAGATAAGGGCATTGCATGTTATTAAAACAGGAAATTTTCCTCCCAGATACAAGAATTCAGAAATGCATGTCTGCATCATGTCATTCTAAAGACTACAGAAAACAAACTTTATAAGATATTCTGAACATGTCTATGAGTAATTTAGTTGACTGCTTGGATACACTTATGGCCTCATTCTGTAAAGACAATCATGCTGAAGTATTCACACATAGAGAGTTCCTGTAAAAGCTTACACAATTCCATCTCCACACAATGTCTGCATATGAACTAATCTCACTAATGACCGAGTTTAGGAGAGCAACAAAAGGCACAGACAGAAGTGAAGCTCCCCATCGTAACTCATGGTGCTTCACAGCCCCCCCCCCTCCCCCCGAGGGGTGGGGGGAGGAGGGGGCTCCAATCCACCCACCCCGCCCTCCAGTGCCAGCTGAAAAACCCCCAAACCAAACTCCGTTCACTCTCTTTCCCCCTTCCCATTCTGAAAACAGTACTGGGGCTGAGAGGCAATGCAGACAAAAGTTACTGAAGCTGCTCCATTTTGGAGCATCTTCATCTAAACTCTCATGCAATGAGGGTTCAGATTTTTCTGGGATCAGGCTCTGCAGCTATGCACTTCTGTTTGGTTAAGGCTGTAGAGTGCATTCAGGGGTCATATTGGGTGAAGACTGTCACTTCTGCCTGCACCTAAAATGTGTGCTAAATTCCATTAAATTCAACAGGATTTATGTACATTTTTTAAAAGTGATGTCTTCAATAGAGATACTGTCCTGACACAGATCCTATTGTTGTCATAAGTGTTATAAATTATATCTCCCTAACCTTATGAGGCATACTGTTCTCCCAAGGGCATTTACCCTGATAGAGAATAGAGAATGTTTCTACTGCCTGTTATTCTGGATTGTTCTCTTCTCTCAATTCTCACTACCAAGGCATTAGGACAAGCCTAATCCTTTTTGTCCTGACTCATTTCTGCTTTTGGTCTTGGTTCTTTTCTGAAAGTAAAATATAACCCTGGCTGGCCCAAGGAATGCAGGAATTTTAGAGGCAGACAAGGTTCTTTGGGTGAACCTGATATCTTTTATGAGATCTATAATTTATTAAATATATTAGATCTCATAAAAGATATCAGATCCTTGTCTGCCTATGACCTTAGACCAACATGGCTACAATCTATACCCCTGGAATTTTAGAGGGGCCTATAGAAATTAGGCACCCAAATCCTTGAAAGTTTCCTCCCTAAAATATGAAAACTGTGGAAATGTGTAAACTATAGCAGATTGTTTAATTTGAAAACAGAAAAAAATACTGAACAATCCATTTATCTTGCTATGAGTTTATCCTTTTATAATTTGTATAACACCCCTGGGGGATCTGAGAATATGTATGTACCTTTCAGGATTCTTCATTTCCTCAGTGACATAATTCAGAGTATCCCATCCAGAGTAGGAAAAGAGGGCTGAATATAGACCAAGTGCTATAAACCCTGCATCCGTTGTCGAACCTTCAAATGGAGTTTTCAGGTTTTCCGTTTCCCCTGTATAAAATTTGGTAACCAGTTATCAGCTATGGTGAAGTACATTTTCTAGAGAAATATCAAGTATCATACTGCAAGCTGAGACTCTCAGCTAAATAAGACAAGATAAAAGCTACTGCTCCTAGATTGAAATAAAAGCTCTGTAAAAATGTATAGATGATATTTGCACAGACCTGGATACAGTAAAATATAGCCCTGATTAGCTAAAAGCTTAGTGAGTCTAAGCCTAGAGAGTCACAAAAGAAACAACCTATTTTTACATTTGGTTGCTTCCCATCAACTTCTGTGAAAGGACATCCACGCCTACCATGTACTAAGAGGAGAGTGCCATGGGTAATTAGAGTGGGCCCTATAGATAGGAGGAAAGAATCTGGACACCAGAGCTTTTCCTAGCATTCCTAGCTTTTCCTCTGACTTCCTCTGCAACATTTCTCACATGTGCACCTCAGATTTGTTGGTGTTAGCATGGCATCCAGGAGCCATTCTAGGATTGTTACCTTTTTTTTTTTTTTTAAAGTCACTCATCCACAGAATTCAACAGTTCTATATGATAGCAAAATATTGTTTTTGGACCTAGTTACTTCTTTGTTAATTTTAAATGTATGTTAATGTAATTAGAATTATTTGTAAATATATGTGAGCAACTATCACAAGAAAAAATTCTTGTGGTAATCAGTTCTTATTAGAATGCTACAGAAATTGTTTAAAGTCATGCTTTCAAAATACTGCATTGTTTTAATTCAGTTCAGTTCATTAAAACTGTATTGGTATAACATGTTATTGAAATGTTGCCAAAGCATACAAAGTTCTCATCAGACCGTGTGAAGCTTCAGGAGGTTTCTTAAAAATTGGAACTTGGAATTATCAAGTATCCAAAAAGATAATTAAAGGATCAAACATGAATGGAAATAGGACCATGTTTTATGTATTTTATGGGAAAAGAACAATAAACTCACTCTGTTAAGGATAAAGCAAAGCTTTCTTTATAAAGTCAGTCATGTTCACTTTCTAACTGAATGTAGGAATTCATGAATTTCACACAAGCAATGAAATATAAAAACAAGAGACATAAGGTGTCCAACTACTACCCTTTACCTTTGTGGCAAAGACTCACATCAACAGATTAATATAGAATAAAGACTCACACCAACAGACTGACAGAATTGGGATATATAAGACTAAACAGTCTGTAGTGGACATATGGCTGAAAAGGATTTACAGATGAGTTTTACTGGTTTCAAAACAAGGCAAACCCTTGTTACCGACATTGGGAATGTCAAAAAGGGTTGAGCAAATTATTTTCTGGGAACAGCAAGGATTTAGAAACCACAAAATCTGCAAATAAACATGTGACTTGTGACTGTATCATAAATAGGTTAGCTAAGAAAAAAATAGAAGTGTTCTTCTCAGCTGAATAACTGCTGAATCATGTGCCTCCCCCCCAGGGTTTCCTTCAGCACTTCTCCCATCTTCCCAGTGATCCCTCATTCTGGGCACCAAAATCTACTTAAAGTCAGCATGGATTAGACTGCTTTACTCAGGTGGAGTAGTTTTCATTCATCTTTGTCTTCTCAGCCAACTTTAAAAAGGTCATAGAAAATGACCTTACACAACTGCTTTCCTTACCCACTCTCATTCCTATTCCTTGGGGCTGCAGTCAGCAGTTTGCTTCTGACTAGACTTGAGCAAGTCAGTGGCAGGCCACATAACTGAGCTACACAGACTCACACAAATACACAACTGCACCTGGCATAAGTAATGCAATGCAACTCCCTATTGTGGGCAAAGTTATTCTAGTATAAAAGTGTAGGGCATGAGAAAGAGAATGATGTTATAATATAGTGGTGCCCAACCTTCTGGCCCTACAAGCTGAATGAATGGCATGGGATTGGTCCATGGGTCTATGTGCAGGGTCAGTCTGTGGGTGTGATTCCATATGCTGGCTAACGACCCAACACACATGGATGCAACTGCAGACCTGATGTTGCTGTGAGCTACCCCAACCCCAAGCACTGGATGCAGCTGTGCACCAGCCTGAACCCTCATACCAGATGCAGTTGTGGGCTGGATGTGGCTGCACATTGGCTTGACCTGCATGCCCAGATCCATCCATGAAACAATCCTATGTGCCAAGGCAGGGCCTTATTACCTGGCTTGTGGAGCTCTCTACATGTCTAGAAATTTGACATTGGGGAGTGGTAATTAATGCTGCCACTGCTCCCCCACTGCCAAATATCCAGACCCATAGAAAGCCCCGAGAGATGATATGGCCTAGTAGGAGGGATCTAGACCATGAGCTGGAGGTTGAGCACCACTGTTATAATGCACTTTTTATGCTAGCGTAGTTGCAGCTGTGCTACAGGGTTCCTTTGGTACAACCATATCAAAAAGAAAAGAACCCACATACCTAATCAGCATAATAATAAAGGTAAAAATCCTGAGTGTAGATCAGGTACAAGAAAAGAAAATATGTAAAGAGAAGGTAGTAACATGTCATGTTGTATAAGCCAAAGTGAAGGGACCGAAGAGATATGTACTAAACTAGGCTTGATTTTATCAGAATGAAGGTACAATGGACACATAAAGGTCAAACAGGAAGTGGACATAGTATTGAACTGGGAAGGAATAGTGAAAGAGAAACTTTAGCAAACTATATTACAGAAGTTAGAGAGGCCTTTGGGGTGTAAATAAGCCTAACTTATTTACATCCTAAAGGTCAATTTTAATCAAAGAAAATCTACTGCTGTAATTTTGCAATAATAATCCGA
This sequence comes from Alligator sinensis, assembly GCF_000455745.1. Classification (NCBI taxonomy): domain Eukaryota; kingdom Metazoa; phylum Chordata; order Crocodylia; family Alligatoridae; genus Alligator; species Alligator sinensis. Next base: position 3,150,742 of record NW_005841961.1, on the reverse strand, counting down.
ATAGGACTTGTTTTTGGAATAAACTATCTGGCCTCCGACACTGTAACGTATCCACTTGACCCAGATTATTGTTGGCCCATCTTCTCTGTAATCCCTCAAGCAAGCACTACCTACAAATATTCAAAAGAACACAGTATATCCTCTGAGCAGACTCTCTGCTCCCTCCTTCCTAGGGAGAGGTGCCCCTCTTTATCCTTCCAGCCAACAAAAAAGCACTTAGAGAAGGCCTTTACATGTTCTTCAGTAACAGAGCAAAAATCTCTTCCATCTTTCCTCTCCTACCTCCCAGAATGAGACCTGTTGTTCTTTGTGAATGGTGGTAGCTAATGGAAAGAAGGGTATATATTGAAAGACACAGGGGCTGCATCCACACATGGTGTGGATGTTTGGTTCCCTGGGGACAACTAGTGGCAGCACGAGGTGCACTGCCGCTAGCTGTCCCTGGGGAACACGTGTGCCACACGCGCTCTGGCATGCAGCAAGGTACCCTAGGGACAATTGGGGAGGCTGAGGCCAGCACTGGGCTGGCCCAACAGTCTTACCTGGGGTCTTGGAGGTCTCCCAAGGATTCAGCAGTGGTGATTCTGCCACTTGGAGCCTGGCTGGCAGCTGCAGCACAGCTCTGGGTTGCCCAGCCCCACTTTTGAACAGTACATGCTGCCCTTGCATATGCTGCTTCACTTTTTTTCTCTGCAGGTTTTTTTGACCCCTGGATATCCAGGGATCAAAAAAACCCCTCCACGCTGCTCCTTTGTAGCACAGAGAACAATTGAACATGTGGTATGTGGCACTGCAAATGTGTCTGCTGCTCCATATATCACGCGGCTGTGCTCTTCTGGATGCAGTCAGGTGGTGCATTTACATGTACAATTAAAGTGAAACAATACACTCTAGAGTAGTTTGAGCTGGAGTGAATTCCTCTTGAGTGCAGTGTTTACATGGGCACCCAGGACACCAGCAATTTGAGCTGAGGCAGAGCAAGCCCCTGGTTGGCTGGGCTGACTGGGCGCCATTTATGCCCATGGTCAGTCTCTGTACATGCATTGCAGTGCAGAAAATTACCCTGCCATAAGATAGTACTGTCCCCAACAGTACTATTTTATAGCAGAGTGAATTAATTTACTGCGCTCTAATACCGGCACACGTATAGATGGTGATGCTTTACTGTGTAGCTAATTAGTCTACTCTGCAGGAAAGCATGTGTAAATGCATCCAGGGTGTAGTAGTTACACTCTGGGTTGTAGTGTGAGAGGAAATATTATGTTTATTTGGTTTGTTTTGTGTTTCTGGATGAGACTACAACCTGGATTGACTAGAGCAATCTTTATATTAGCTATTTTAAGTCCCAGTAGAAGTCCAGCAATGCAGCAGGAAGTTCAGTGCTGAACACAGGAGCCGCAGCCAGATGAGGACAGCCGTATGGTATGTGACACTGCAAACATGTCTGCAGCACCACATATTGCACATTTAGATGTTCTTCGCACTGCAAAGGCACACTGCCTGTACATGTGCTGCTCTGCTTTTTCTCCATTTTTTCTCCGCTTTTTATTTCTGTGGATTTTTTTGACCCCTAGATATCTTGGGGTCAAAAAAAACCCACAGAAAAAAAAGCAGAGCGCTGCACATATAGGCAGCGTGCACTGCTCAGAAGCAGAGCTGGGCTGCCCAGAGTCACACTTTGGCTGCCGGCCAGGCTCTGTGCTGCAGAATTGGCACTGCTGCAGCCCCAGGAGACCCCCAGGACTGCAGGTAAGGCTGCTGGGGCTAGCCCAGTGCTGGCCCCAGCCGTCCCTACTGCCCCCAGGGTAACTTGCCACATGCCAAAGCACATGTGGCATGGGCATTCCCCAGAGACTAGTAGTGGCACTGCACCTTGTGCCACTGCTACTTGTCCCTGAGAACCAAACATTTATGCTTGTCTGGATGCTAGGCCTGTGCGAGTCGGCCGCGATTCGATCCGGCCGCTTTGGATGCCAGGGATCCTATCCGGAGCTCCGGACTGGGTTTCTGCCTTGATCCAGCTGAAGCAGCTCTGAAGCTTCAGAGCTGCCTCGGAGATCCAGCCATAGGGTATAATGGGGAATCAATTAAATATCTATAACTTTGTTGCTTTGTCTGATTTGGATGAAACATACAGGGGTGGTAGCCTCTGCTGAGAGCATGAAACCTGTCAAGTTTCAAGAAGATCAGTGCAGGGGTTTGGGGGGAACTGTATCCCAAATTCTTGAAAGCAAAACTCCTGTTACGTCTATGTGTTACACCACAGGGGGGTCAAAACTGCAGGAGTGGTAGCTCTTACTGAGACCACAAGCCTGCCAAGGTTCAAGAAGATCAGTGCAGGGGTTTGGGAGGAACTGCACCCCAAGCTGCGGACAAGCAAAACTCATGACATGGGTGACCCTGTGTGTGTTAAGGCTCAGTGGGGTGACAGCTGCAGGGATGGTGGCCCCTGCTGCAGCCACGATACCTGCCAGCTGTTGAGGAGATGGGTGCAGGGGTTCTGGGTTTTGGGGCCCTGCACCCCTAGCTGCTGACAAACAAAACTCCTGCCAAGGGTGCTTGCGCAACTGTATCCATCTCTATCTTGGGGCAGTTGATTGTCTGCATTGATTCTTTCCTCTCCTTAGTCTGGTTTTGTAGGTGCAAACTGATGGCAATTAACTGGCTACATTAGCTAGGTCCTGTGTCTTGAGCTGGTCCCTGAGTGAATCATGATTGATTGGTAACTGGTAACACAGTAGCTTCACAGCCAGGCCTGCAGTAGTGTCTCCCACACCCCAAGACAAGACACAGACACAGTTGCACAAGCACCCATGGCACGAGTTTTGTTTGTCAGCAGCTAGGGGTGCAGGCCCCCAGACCCCTCCCCCCCAGACTGATCTCCTCGACAGCTGGCAGGCGTCATGGCCTCAGCAGGGTCCACCAACCCTGCAGCTGTCACGCTGCTGCACCTTAACACACGCAGTATCACCCATGTCACAAGTTTTGCTTGTCCACAGCTTGAGGGCAGTTCCCCCCAAACCCCGGCACCGATCTTCTTGAAACTTAGCAGGCTTTGTGGCCCCAGTAAGAGCTACCACCCCTGCAGTTTTGACCTCCCTGTGGTATAACACATACACATGACAGGAGTTTTGCTTTCAAGAATTTGGGGTACAGTTCCCCCCAAACCCCTACACCAATCTTCTTGAAACTTGGCAGGCTCTGTGGCCTGAGCATAGGCTACCATCCCTGCAGTTTTCACCCCCCTATGTTGTAATGCCTAGACATGACAGGAGTTTTGCGTTCAAGAATTTGGGGTGCAGTTTCCCCCAAACCCCTGCACCAATCTTCTTGAAACCTGGCAAGCTTCATGCTCCCTACAGCATCTACCAGTTCAGAAAATGCCATCCAAATTGGACAAAAAGCAACAAAATTATAGATATTTTATTGTTTCCCCATTATACCCTATCGCTGGATCTGCGAGGCAGCTCCGATGCGCTTCAGGAATCCTAACGAGGCCAGCGCTTTGACCGGGACGTGCTGCTTTGGACCCTGAAGCATCTGAAGCTTCTCTGGATCCAAAGCTCTGTCTGAAGCTTCGCACAGCCAGGGAGAGCAATTAGACCCCAATGACAGAACTCCATTTTATTTATCCACCTAATGACAGTTACACAACTATCTAAGTGCTGTTTTTGGCACTTACAATTTTGACTTCTATTTTGTCTTCAGGTACAATAAAATCAGGTACCTGCCAGAAACAAGGAAGAAGAAGAAGAAGAGGAAGAGGAGGAGAAGAAGGAGGAGGGCCCATACATGTTTTAACTCAACAGCCAAGAAGTAAAGGCATTCACTCAAGGAAGTGGGGGACCCTCTTCAACCAGAAGAGATTTCAACTGGTATTACCTGCTTTCCAGCAGAGTACCCTAGCCACCAAACCAGGTCAGGCCCCTTCTGCATCCCTCTCCTAGAAGCTGAACCATTGCATTTTGCATTTAATAGCCACTGAATAAAATGGATGGAGAGTTGTGCAGCGTAAAAGTTTCCACCTTAGTAGGAGCAAGGATCTATGATAGAACCAAGGGCTCCATCCTTGGTTAGCAGCTCTCTCACTACATCACACAACTTTGCTTCTGGCCCTGAATATCTCCCTTTCTTGGCTTCCTGGAGAGACAGCTTCAAGGGGAGCAATGGAGGGGGTGCTCAGCTTACTTCATTTTTAGGGATTTATGCATCTTTACACATCATGTATGGTGCCACATATCTGTCTGGCCAGAGTGTAATCCTACTGAGCATGTTCAGCAGCATGCTTGCACTTCTCCACTATATCCACAGCAGCTTACATACCACAATCCAAAATTCAACAGAAACCAAAATTCCCACAAATGCCCCCAAAAAATCACATACCTTGCTGGGTAGTTGCTATTTAGGCAGGTAAAGTGAAACAGGCTTTAGCCTCAAGAGCCTATATTTCAATATAGCTGTCACATCTCTTTTAGAAAGCTGACAGTTCTTTCATAGTGATATAACATATATTAAACTATGGATTCTGACACTTTTGTCATGCCTCAGATATTGCTCAAGTTTTAGGAATTCATGTAAAATTTAGTAAATTCTTACCTTGAGAGATTTTGTAAAGACCAACAGCTATGATTACAATAAGGGCCAGAATTTTTGCGTATGTGAAAAGATCCTGTACTCTGGTTCCCCATTTCACATTGACACAGTTAATAAATGTTATTGAACCTATTGAGAAAACAAATACAGACAAGATGATTGCTGTGAGTTATGCACCACATAAATTGTCTTTCAATAAATTGTACCCATTTCAAGAAATGAAATTAGAGTTTCATCTGCAGGTGAGACATCTACATTTCAGAATTATCTGAACTCATCAAAAGCTATTTCCTGAAAGATGAAACGTTTATGGGTTGGGTGCAGGTGAAAAGAAAGTAACATTCTTTAGCCTAACAGGGCACTGGCCTGGGGCATAGGTGATGTGATCTGAAAAATTCTGTTCTTTATCATGCCGAGCTGGAGCTTTTCTATCCCAGGTCAACGTTCTAAACATGAGACTACAGATACACTCCCCATCCAGCCTACAGAACCATCCTTTGTAGGGCAGATATAGAATGAAATCAAATCTTGAAGTCATGAAAGCTGCCAAAAAACAAAACTGCCATCCTCCACTCAGCTCTACTATTTAGTGCCTAGGAATTTCTGATGGAAAGAGATAAATGCACATCCTTCATTGGGAAGCCTACCTCTCACCTGTCCTATTGCCATGTGTTAGTCATTACAGCACTCCCAGACCAGACAATCCTCCCTCCAGTCTGAGCTCAGCATGACAGCCAGCTTGCACTCTGGAGGAAAGGTCTGGCAGAGATGAAAGAGCTGCTGTTTGTGAGGGGAACATGTGAATGAGCATTTATCAGATGGATTATCCATTAGCTCATCCAATCTGTCCTTGCCAAAGCACAGTTTTTCCCTATGCTATCCTCTCCAGCACTTAATTTATTTTTAAATGATTCAAACAATGAGGATACCCTGAGGGGGTGTTCCAAATCTCTTTTGAAGCACATAGGTCTCCCCTTTCACTGTAATGAAGCTCACATGGCCAACTCTGGGCTCTGGACTCCATTCAGAGGACCAGGCACATAAAAGTTAAACACTGTGCACCTCACTTGGAGGTGCCTGAGTCCATTATTGAGTCAAGCCTCATTAAGTGTGCAGGAGTGGCTGCTCTATCCCAAGGGGTGAATTATCTTATTCTCTGCCCTGGTCATGGAACAATGAGACACATTCGAACTATGCACTAGTTTTTCAGGATTTTATCTTGTCTATAATCCATACCTTATTTTAGTTTAAAAATGGAAGGAAAACTACTACAATCTAAACTGCATTTCACTTTAGGAAGTGTAATAAAGCTAGCATCTATTTGTTAGATCCCATTTTTATAAACATTTACAGAGTGGCTACAGTTCATGCTCAGAAGCAGACCCCTTTAATTTAACTGTGGTTTCTGGCAGTATAGTGAAACATGCACATGAATGTTTGCAGGATTATGGCCAGATTCACCACTGCTTTTCACACTGGAATTATTCCAATCACTTGCTAGTGTGTAATGAGGCAATGACTCCAGATTTTGGTCTACAAACATATTAGCTCTTACAATGAATTGCTCCAAGACAAATATCAGATTAGGACATAATCTTAAAGGTCTTTGCTATTTGAATAATTGCTATAAATCCTGACTTAACAAATGTGGAATGTACAGTAAAGTAGGATTTCATTTTCTAGAAGCTGGTAATTTATAGTATTCCTGATTTTTAAGGGTAGGGGTATAAAGTAACAACCACTATATGTATACTAGGTTGGTCATTAAACATTTATTTTACATTGTACGCTTTGAAGTCTAACATGTACCTTTAGGCAATCAGTCATGATGAATTATCAATTGTAAGAATGATATTTTAAACACTACAAAGCACAACTGTGTGTAGTGCTTGAGCTGTTAAGAATTCTTAAAGTCAAGATAATAAGATTTTGGCATGGATTTCCCAGTAAATTGCATTCAATATTTGCCCCTCAGTCCCAAACAAGCTCTCTTTGCTGAAGTGGCTCAATGCCAATTATATCAATGGGATCATTATTTCTGCTAACATTTTTTAGCACTTACAGAGTTTGAATACTTGTGACTACTAAATCATCATCATAATAAGCTATTCATCATTACACGCAATAAACTCGGCCAGCCGTGCCAATTATAAACTTGGTTTGTGGTGAAGCAGACCATTTATTGCATGGAAACATGCCTACCAGCTGCCAGCAGCTCAGGGAAAACTAGCTTACAGCAAACAAAATATTACAGACCTAGCAACTGCGCTTCATAAGGAATGCAGCAAAAATGCCAAGACAAAAGTAAAAATGTACTCTTGAAGAAGCTTCTGTATGTGAATATGACTCCCCCCCCCCCCCCCCGCCCCCCTGAAGTAAGTAGTTCATGGGACAATATTAGGTCAGCTGGGGAGAGAAATGTACATGTAATACTGTATTTACCTGAACCCAAGATGACTTGGATTTCCATGTTAAGAATCTAATTATTGGAGGGTCATCTTAAATTCATCCCCAACACAGCTACAGGGTGGAAAGCAGTGCCAGGGGGCAAGCAGTGGGGAAAACAGTGGTAGCAGGGCAGGCAGCCTGCCCCCTGTTCCGTTGTTTGAGGTCTTGCAACTTGACCCCTGCAGTGCCTGTAACCCTGCCACCTATCCTCTTCACCACTCGCCTCCCCCACCACTTACCTGTCCCAGTGCCTGCCCCCCATAGAGCCTGCCCCCTTGCCACCCTACTGCTTACCTTATACAGTAGCTCTGGCTACAGCTCCAGCCTGGACCATGGAGCACATGGTATCTCTGACCCTGGCTGGGCAGAAGTGGCAGGGATAGCTCCAGCTGTGGCCCAGGCCTTGGGTCGAGTCAGAGCTGGATCTGGAGCCACAGCAGTTCCTGTGCCACTTTGCAGTCTTCCTGGGCACCCTCCACTCCACACTTCATTGCTGCAGTTTGGAGCTGGAGCTGGAGTTGCAGCAGCTGCCTGCCTTGGCCGTACTTGAATCCAAGATGAGTTTCTTTTCCCCATGTTGTGGGGGGAACCTTGTCTTGGATTTGAGTTTAGTCTATCCTATGGCCCCATCCAAGCAAGATGTAATCGAATCTTTACGTAAGTTAATCAAGTATATTTGAATGTAACTGGATAAGTTAAAAGTTCTTAATGTTAAAGACTATTGATGAGCTCAGTTTAAATTCATGGCCTCTGTTGTTCAGAAGTGAACTTCTTGTCCACCTCGGTAGGGTGAATGGGAAATATAAATAATATTTATATAAAAAGCATAGAAGAGATTCTTGCAGAATCCCCGGTATATAATCACATGAAAATACTACTCCTGTTAATTTACTAGGTGGCATTTGATAATTCTTTTTGTTTTGCCTCATGGATTAGTGTCCACAGAATCACAGGAAAATAGGTCTTGAAGGGAATTCAAATAGCCACCTAGTTTAACACCCTGCTTGGGGCAAGATCTTTCTTGTCTAAATGTTCCAGGACAAATCTTTGTCTAACCTGCACCTAACGTCTTCCAGTAATAGAATTCACCATCTTTATAGTTTTTTTTCCATTCCAGTGCCACACACTTAACCACACACATAGTTAGAAAGCTCTTTTTAATGTCTATGTTAATTTTCCCTGGTTGCAATTCAAGCCTATTATAGTTTGTACTCTTCCCTGTAGATATATAAAAACATATCACCATATTCTTTATAAGGACGTTTTTCATTTGAATACTCTTAATAAATCCCTCCTTTCTCTCCTCTCCACTAAATAATCCCAGTTCAGCTCTTGCAACTTTTCCTTCCACCTTTCTAGACCTCTAATATATATGTTTTTAACTCTCATGTGATTTCATTGTTTCCACATCTTTCTTGAAGTGTAGTGTCCCAAACTGGACACAATTCTGCAGCTGCATATCCCTGGAGTAGAATACACATCGCTAATCTTGACAAATACATGTGAACTAAGGACAAATCTAAAGTATAAAATCAATAACAACCATAAAGTCCATAGTTGGACACTTCCCAATTTTCCAGGCTCAATATTTTGCTTGCATAGTTTTTATTTCTATTTTAGTTTTACATTTAATTCTTTCTTTCTTTTTTTGAGGGGGTCAAAGGGAAGGAATCAAAGTGCAATGCTTTGTTCATTTTCACTCCAAGTCCTGACAAGCAGTCACTGATTTATTTGTGAATATTTGGATATTTGAGATCTCAATAGAAGGCCATTGAGATCAATAGGAGTTTTTCCATTGGCTTCAATGGGGTTTTGGATCAGGCCTGTGATCCACACTAAAATAAGGTGGCCTCTTAGCAATTGTAGTTTCTCTCCATCAAAATATTGTACACGTCTAATCCCAAAGCAATATTATCCCCAAAGCAAAAGAATAACCTCTTGTAAATTTATCCTTTGTAGAAATCTATTATATTCACAGAAAGGATTGGGAAGTAAACATCTGAAAAACTTTCATGATCACCTGCAATTCAATTATTTTTTAGGAATCACAACTTTACTTACAGATGCAAGCAGCTGCAATCAACCTGACTGCGTCATATGGTGGTTCACAGGATGGAAATACTGGTTGAACGATGTAATTAGCAAATGTAATTGCTATTACTGCCTGTGTTGTTGGTTCAATAATTAGCAGGGAAGACCATAGTCTGATAAAAGCTATAAAAGCACCAAAAGCCTCCAGTATATAGGCAAAACTAGCCCCTGACTTCACAATGGATGTTCCCAATTCAGCATAACATAAAGCTCCAAACAATGAAAAGATCCCACCAATAGCCCAAAGGACTAGTGAGAGTCCATAGGAACCACTGTACATTAGAACACCTTTGGGTGAAACAAAGATTCCAGAGCCAATCATGTTCCCTACTATCAAAGAGACACCATTCAGCAAAGTAATTTCTTGCTTCATCTTCATTTTTCCTTCCACGTTTTCCGCCACATTGTCCATTTCAGGCATTCCATTCTTGGAGATGGTCTTTTTATTGCAGCATACAGTCCAGCGGCCTGTCATTTTCACTTATCATTACCTGAAAAGAACAGGACAGTGATCATTTTTGTAGTGCATATTGCAAAAGGGAGGAAAATGTACACGATGAATCAAATGCCTCTCTAAATTCATGGTAAATAGGTGTTGGCAGCACAAAATCCTTCATTGTGATTGGTACTTATCGGTAACAAAGAATGAATGAACATATAAACTGAACTACTCTCTCACCCTTTTGTCTTCTATGCCAGGATATAGCACACTGGGAATGAAAAAGTCCTGTCCATTTTCTAATTAATGGATGATTACGTGAGTTTATTGTCTCCGACTATGCATCTTGAACCTTTCATGCACTCTGAGCTTACCTCTTATTAAATATTTTATACAGTACTATAAACCTACACTAAGTGTAACATCCAGATTATCAGAATGAAGGAAGAAATACCAGATTGTCAAGAAAAAACAACATGTTTTAATACAGCTAAAGTACCACAGATACCTTTTAGCTTACACCACTCCATAAACACTTTGTTTAGCTTCCCTGCCTCTCTCAAAACATACCTGTCTACAACCCACAGTAGAGAACAAGATAGAAAAGACACAGATGGATTAGAAATGTTACAAATCTAGATAGTGCTATTATAAAGGTAATAAAACAGAAAGGGAGGTCATCGAAGGGAGAAGCAAGAAGACTAGTGAGAGAGGGAAAAGGAAGATGAACTGAAAATTGAGCTGAAGGGGGTAGTTAATTCAGGTTAATTCAGGGATTTTAAAAGGAGTTTGAAGTGTTAAAGATTTTAGCTGTTCTTAGAAGTGAGGTTCCTGTAGCAATGAGTAACACATCCCGTTTAGCTATTAATCTTGCAATCCTTCTGCATAAGAGACACTAACATGTGCATGGACTGCATTTTGAACAGTGTGTTCCTGGAACTCTTTATGTGGCAGAGTCCAAAAAGACACGTTTGTAAAGAACTTAAATGTCACATATTACTTGCCTTCCACCCTCCCACCACTCCACCCATGGCCAGTGCTTTCTCTCTACCCCAGAACATCCTGAGTCTTAGTCCTCGCTTGCAACCAGGAGGAGTCAAACTTTTACCTTATGTAATAAGTAGTTGTGAGGTAGCTAAATACCATTTAAAGTGAATAACTTGGACTTAGAAATTTGGAAAAATTTAAACACTGTCCAATGCTATAATATCTGGATGCCTCAAGTGACAGAATATAACACTACTAACATCATCTTCAAGAGCCATTGTCTCTCTATTAGAGTTTGCCAACAGTGGAACAAACCGCATCAAATTTAAAAAGACCAAGAAAATATAAATACAGCACAACAAGTCTTGATGGCCATTAAATTGTATTTATACAATGGTTAGCATAACTGGGGCACAATGCTATTTGAGGCTTCTAAGGTGATTCTATACTAATAATTTTTCTGTGGCATTTAGGAAAATTTAGGCTGCAGCTGCACTGTGATAGGCTGCATGCTAACAGATGGTTGCTATGCCCAAAACTTTATAATTCTACTGATTTATCTTAATGTTGGTGAATGACATTGGCATTGATTGTTATCTAACTGTGATAATTATATAAAAACAGACACTACTATCATTGTGGCATCTGGGCAGATTAAATTGTTCATGACAGAAAGAACTAACACTCAGTATGTATATTATGTACAACCGTCTTCCCAATATTCATAAAATATTATTAAGATTCAAGATTAAGCATATGTTTCAGGAAATTCCAGAATTAAAGTTGTGAGCTGGTTCCTTTGGGAATTTAACTGGGAAGTGCTTACTAATTTCTACTGAGAATTTTGAAGGATGGAATTTGATCAAATTTGTTGGGGTTTTCCTAGATAAGTCACATACTTCCTAGCTTAGTTTAATACAGTATAAACTCATAAATCTGGCATGTTTGCCAGAAATTTAAAAATTCCAGATTTTTTAAACCAGAGCAGCAGCTGGTCATGCAGCAGTGGCTGCATGCAGAGCAGCACCACAGGGTGGTGGATTGCAACGACAGCCACTGCATGCAAGTTTCCCCTTCCGCTGCTCTGGGACCAGCCGCTGCTAGTCCCCAATGTATTGTATTTTTACAAAGTGCTGGATTTTCGAGCATTCAGGATTTTTGATATCCGGATTTATGAGGTTATAGTGTATTCAGCCGAATTTCAAGTTCCTGATCTAGTTCACCTGCTACTACAGCTTCTCAAAGTTTTTTAATATAGACCTATGATGGGGTTTAAAAAAACAAACAAACCCAAAAACCCTTACTCCAGGTCTGAAAGATGAAACATTTTAGTCCAAATAATTAAAACTTGGCGATGGCTAAGACCCAGCTTTCAGCTGCTGATCAATGAGAAAAAGCTGGGATACTTCGGTATACTATGAGCCCTACCTAGAGCAACTCAGTTATAGTTATGGACTAAGCCAGGGGCAGGCAATTATTTGGGTCCATGGGCCACATAGACAGTTCTGGGGAGCTGTCACAGGCCAGTTATCACCCCCCACCAACGGCCCAGAGCCCACGCACCCTGCGGCCCTTCCCTGCCACCGTAACCAGCACCCAGCAGCAGCTGAGTGCACAGCAACACCCCCAACCCTGGCCTTCCCCACGTGCACTCCAGACTCACACCGGATGGAACGGATGAACTCTGGACCAGCTGGACCCTGTGCACGCAGCCCTAACCTCAGCCTGCTCTGCGCCTACTTCAGACCACATGCCCATGCTGAGCAGCAGCAGTAGTGGTGGCAGCTGGGCAGAAGCTGTTGCTAGATACAGGGGAAAAGTGTCCACCACTTGCTGCTGCTGGGTCCTTCTTGCTGCAGCTGCCTGGAGCCCACACGTGGGCTTCCCTGCAGCTCTCCTTCGCCACCATCACAGCTGCCTCTGCGCTGCCCAGCAGGGCAGTAGTGGCAGTGGAGGGGAGCCACAGAGCATCCTGGGTGTGGGCTCTGGGTGACTGCAGCAAGAAGGGCCCGGCAGTGGTGAAGGGAAGGTGGCTGCTTTTCCTAGCAGCAGCTTCTGCCCAGCCATCACTGCCATCACCACTGCTAGGCATGGGTGGGTGGTCTGTAACAAGTGTGGGGTGAGGCGGACTCAGGGCTGTGCAGGTGGGCCCCTGCCAGTACCATAGGGCTGGGGCCAGCAGTGGCAGCAGCCAGAAGGAACTGCTGCCACCTGGGCTGCCTAGAAATGCAATTCAGCTGCATAGCTTACCCAGTGGGATGTACCACAGGCTGGACAGTACCTGTGTCAGGTGGTACTGAGGGGCTGAGGGGCCTAGGGTGGGCTGGACAAAGTCCATCCATGGGCCAGATCTGGCCTGTGGACTGTATTTTGCCCACCCCTGGACTAAGCAGATGTTTGACAAAAAGGCAGATGTTTGAGGCAACAACGGTGCCTGGGTTTATGGCAACCCAGGCAACGGTGCCTGGGTTACATCTTTTCAACAGTTCTCAAAACTACCTGTGTAGGAATAGATGGGGGGAGTGCCTCAGCTATCAAAACTGTTCACAGGGAAAGCAACAATATAGAATTTAAAGGGATTTATAGTACTAGAACCAGGAGTTTAAACTGCATCATTCAGCAGATAAGAAGCCAGTATTGTTTCCCCAAGACAGAGGTCATTTGCTGAAATTCATGCATTAGTTTAATGCATACAGGCACTAGTATTCTGCTGTAAAGTTTAGGAGTACTCTTGCAAACTAGCCACACTGCAGAAGTTCAGCTTTAAGGCTCAAAGCTGTATGTGCAGATACAGAAGGACCCAGATAATTCAGAACCAGGTGGCTCTGCAATCCACTTAATTAGCACCAACATACCCCAACTGGGTCCAGCTTTTGCTTCAAAAGAGGCTGCTTCTCTGATTAGCTGGAGCTCATCAGTGGTTTTACACAACTGATTGGAGAAGTGGCTTGAAATAAAAGCCACATTAAACATCTGGGCCACCTCAATTGTCCTGTATTTCTATCTGCTGTAGGTATATAAGCCCCTACCTGGTTTGTAAGGTTGGATGGATGGTCCAAAAACCCTCCCCAAAACTACATGGCTCTGGAAAGAGGCAAACACCAGATGGAATCACAAACCCTACCATTTCCTTTAGTATTTCTCTTGGACAACCAATATCTCCCTCAGAGCCTCAGTCTCTTCATTTTCACACATGGTTCACTCTCTTCTAGGACTTTAGGAAGTAGAACAGAGTGGGTCCACACTGATGGAATGATGGCCTCAAATGCATTGGACTTTCTCCTCTACATACTGAATAGCGGGGGTGTCAAACTCACACTGTGCCCTGGACTGGATCCAGACCATGGGGCTTCTCTCGGGCCTGACCTGCAGACAGAGCTGACCCTAGCAGGGTGTGGGGCCTGGGGCAAATCAGCCTGTGTGGGGCCCGTTTAACACTGCACGCAGTGCAGTGGGGGGCCATGGGACCCCCACAGAGGCAGGGCACGGCAGTGCCGTAGCAATGAAATTTGGTGCCCAGGGCCAGGAAGATCCCATGCACCCTGGATGAGCCACTCTTCAGTGAACATGAAGCCGGAGGCATGTGGTGAGCAGTCAGACACTTCTTCTATGGTATGGGGCTGAGCTGCCAGCTCCAGGCGGGCCCCATGGGAGGGGCCACGGCTGCTCTGCCCAGCTCCGCGGGGGCCCCCAAAGCATGGGGCCTGGGGCATTTGCCCTGATTCGCCCTACCCAAGGGACGGCTCTGCTTGCAGGCCAAGCAGTATCTAGGGTGGAGTCAATGGCAATGAGGTGGAGGCACTGGTGGTGGCAGGGCAAGGAGCTGCTTGTTGTGGCAGGGTTGACACAAGCGGCAGTGGCTGTAGTGCCAAGTGACTGCAGGCCAAGAAGCCCTCAACGTAGCCCTCACTCACTCCTCTGCCACTGAGGGCCATGTTCAGTGAGACCCCAGATTCTTCAGCAGGTCCCACCCCCAGCTGGCCACAGCCCCAAATTCCCTAACTTGCCAGTAATCCAGTGGGCTAAGAATGGCTCTGCAGGCCAAATTCAGCCCAAGGGCTGTATGTTTGACAGCCCTGCTATATAGGATGCTGTCTGAAAACGATTTGTAAAACCCCTCTGTATCACAATCTGCTTGACTGGTAACAAGATGCTTTTCAAGACAGCATTCACTACAGACTATAAATCAAAGTGCTTTGTTATGCAAGAGAGAGACAGAGAAGAGAACCTTGCTAATTAAAGACAGAAGACAATACGGGACAGAAGGTCCCCAGTAAGGGACATCCTTTTCCACCTATTAGGTGTCTAAGCACAAACATATTTCATCATGCTTGAGTCCCTGGAAAACTATTAATGGAAAAGGTGGGTGGGTCATCTTCCTTTCTGTTGTGACTTCATTTAAGGCCAAGATGGCAGTGTATTACAAATATAGATGTGTCAATGGATTTTCAGGGACTTCATTTAGGCAACTCAGTGGAGTAGGATTTGGCCTTTGGTTTATAAACTCTTTAGGGCAGGGATATTCAAAGCATTTACCATAGGTCTGGGCACTTTGTAATAATAAATAATAACTTTACAGATTCACAAAAGTTTAGGGATGGAAGGGACCTCATGAAATCATCAGGTCCAGCCCCCCCCGCTCTGGGCAGGAAAGACTGCAGGGGTCAAATAACCCCAGCAAGGTGTGCATCCAGTCTCCTTTTGAAGATCTCCAGGGTAGGTGCCTGCAGCACCCCCTCAGGGAGTCTATTCCAGAGTCTGGTCACACGAACAAGCGGACACAGTCAACCTGTGCCAAGTGATCAAACAGCGGTTGGTCAGGGAAGTGTGACATTGCAAGTTGTCATTTCGACTGAGATTTTCAAAGGGGTGTGAGGGAACTGGGTTCAGTGGAAGTTAGCTGCTTCTTTCCTTAGGGCTGCTTGAAATTCCTGATTTTAATGGAGGGTGGAATGTAAGGCAGTGCTGTCCAACATCTAAGTTGGTGGCTACATGCTCTGCAGGCCACATGGACCGCACAAGAGTGAGGCACTATTTCCCCCAGGCTGCATGCTATGTGGACATTTCCCATGATGCCACACACCTGCAAAGGTGTGCTTCCCACCCACTACTGCACTGTGCACCTGTGCAGCCCTGGTTTCCCCCTCAGCTGCCTGAGCTGCAATGTAACTCCTCCCAGGCTGCATGCAGCCTGAAGGCTGCCAGCTGGACAGTCCTCATCTAAGGCAACCAAGGATGTAGAGTACTTCCCATGCCGTGCTGACACCCTGAGCCACTACTGATTTCAGTGGAAGCTGAGGGCAAAGAGTACCTTGGAAGGTCAGACCTGAAAAAGCTGAAGAGCTGATAACATGTTTATTCTCATTTTTATATCATCTAAAATAATTTAATCTTTTTTTAAAAAAAAAGATGCCTTTAGCTTAATAGGTATGTTTGGCTGTCCACCATTAAACATCCCAAATCAGAGACTTCTGCTGCATCACCCATGAAGTTGCCAACAGAACTGATGTCAACAAATGCTTTCCAGTTCCAAATAGAAAGAAAATGATATAAAACTCATTTCCCCAATAGTTGTTTAGTAGGTTTAGAAAGCTATTTTAAGGCCATCACAATGTCTCTAAATCCAACAGAGCAGATTATGATTTAAAAACACAGAAACATCTTTAAGGCATGCATAGATATACTTATGTTTGGTAGGAAATACAAACTGACATTGGATAAGCCAAAGGTCTCTCATGGCTGTCAAAATCCTACTGGGCAGGTCATACTTTTAAACATTACCAGGGAGCATGAGCTACAGCTCTAAATGAAGCATTCATGGCATGATCACTGCTGACCACACGACAGGCAGACAAAACAAGATTATGCACTGGGAAAAAGCTATACACAAACTAAATTTCAGCTAGGAAAACAGCTCTCTTCTAAAGGGAACACCTACCTATTTGGTAGGAAATTTACCACAGGTAGGAAGGGTTATACTTTTAAAAATATGCCACAACATAATGCTTAATGTTTTCCTACATGAATGCTAGGCTTAAAAGGCTACATTTTTTAAACATTACATTATATGCTCTATCCCTTCTTTACTGTCACTACCATAAACAGGCCATGAAGAACAAAGAGAAATTGTTTTTGTAAAAAAGGAAGAAAAAGTAGAGAAGGAAAAGTAGAAACTTACCAATATACTGTCGATATACTCCTTCCTTTAGGGTAAAGGCATCTATAAATTAAAGAACTGAGCCACGACCCATCTAACTTCCATCTGCTTCTATATAAGTATGCATCTGGTTGACAAGATTGTAAGGGATATAAATACAAACAGACCTCTCTCGCTCTCTGCCCCCTCCCCCTTTTTCTCAGGTTCAGTTTAGCCTTGCCTTCAGCTGCTATTTTTGTTACTAAAATCAACAACAGCCAGCAGGAGAGAGGATCCAAGACTTCTGGCATGCGATTCCTCCAAACAACCCAGGTTATCAGCATGCAGGGGCAGGCAGTGTAAAGATCAGATGCCCTGTTTTTGCTGAGAATGCTCTGCTGATCGAAAGTTGTTTTTGAATTCCTTGCTTCACAGGTTGTGGAAAACAAGGATATTGTCCAAAGGTGACAAAAAGAACATCTTTAAAACAAATGTAATAGTATTTATTCTTGTCTTCTTCACTGAAAATGATCCCAGTGAGCTTTCCGAAACAATGTGTTAGTAGAAAAGGCATGGAAGGGCCAGATAAAAACTTCTGCTTACTGTGAGGGTGGAGAGAGGCTAATCCCCTGAGTACTTGGTATGCTAGCTGGCAGAATGAAACGGGTTATTAAAAATACAGCTTCCTCTTTACTATGTATTCATATTCATATTCCTGTTACTTTTCACTGGTCCACCTTATCGATTCTAACAATTGTTAAACTACTTTAAACCACTCTGAGCATCTGTGCACCTCTTGTTTTAGTTGTGCCTGCTTTTGTTTCAGCTAAGATTTTAAAGTAAGTAAAGCAAGAAAACACTTACCTAGGGGGCTCAGATTTGTCTTCTGTAGTTCAATAGTGGCCTCTTTATAAAGTGCTCATGGAAAACAAGGGCCGCAATGAAGCAAGGTACAAGATCTAGCCAAAAAGGCCAAACAAGGAAACATCCTGAAAATATTGTCTGCTGAGCAGAATGGTAAGTTAATGAGTGCAAGAGCACTAACTTAGTATCCTTGTTTCTTATGATGAACCAACTTACTGGGAGGCCAATGGGAGGGTGAAAAGTCTGTACTTGGAAGTCAAAGGGCATTTGGAAGGAGCTGATAAAGCAGATCAAGTGTCTTTGGCCACTGGACTGAGTCAAAGCAACTGATAATGGGGATTAATAGGAATGCAGCTAATCTGAGTAGAACAATAAAGTACTTGAATTAAAATGTGGCTATTTTTACTCATACCTCCACAGCCTCATTAAACCACTAACACAAAAAGCATGATAGTCATCTTGCAGACAAGGTTCCTTAGGTGAATTTGATATCTTTTATTAGACCAACCCAAATAGCTGGAGAATAGTTATTAAGCAAGCTTTCGGGTTCAAAAACCCTTCGTCAGGCTAAGGAGGTTTCAGCAGTTGGTGTGTAGTCACCTTGTATTATATTACATTACAAATAGTAACAACATTGTATTCAACAGAGCTGGTGATGCTCCTGAGTTTTTTTCTTTTGAAAATATTCTCATGAAAAACAAGTTTCTTATGATATATTATGGCATATTTCTCAAAGAAAATACTATTCAGGTTGGAGCAAGTTTATAACAAATGTGACATTGCAATGGTTGTGCTACTTAAAAGCAAGCTTAAAGGAAATCAGCACATGCCAGTCCTTTTAAACAGATACTCTTCAAGCTAATGAACTGCCAGTTTCTATTCACTAAGTTTTTTTAAAGTTTGCTAATGATAGTGTGGAGACTTGTACGGGTTGCACAATTGTAGCTGACAGTATCTTCAGTTACACAAGTCTGTGGTAGCATATGCTACAGTATATCAAGAGATTTTTTGGCAACAAAATTGTTTTGCAGGCATGTTGTTTGCTCTCTATTAAAAAAAAAAAAAAAAAAAAAAAAAATCAACCCCCATCTTGTATTTTTCCTTAATGAGCAAAACTGTTAACTTTTCATTTTGCCAGAGCTGTGTAAACAGACTTTAGCGTAACTGAGAATCAGGCCTTTAAACTTGATTGAATGTTTAGCTATTTTCTCAGTTCAGTTTTGCACTTACTTCCAGACTGAATGCCTGTTTCAACTTCCAGCCACCGGATCTTTGACTGTGTGCTAGGTTAGAGAGCTCTTTATTATAAGAAATCTTCTCTCATACAAGTGTTTAGCATTTATGAACATATTATGAGTATTATAAGATTATTTCAAACATGCATACTAGCACTCAAAATTTGCCCACCATTTGTCTTCAGTACGAGTTGCAGGGTAAATTATTTCTTACCTGTACAAAACAATTTTAAAAAGTGAAACCCCACAAAACCTCCTATATTTATGTTGCAGCAGTCCAGGCCAGGCAGCAGTTTAGATTACTCACAAATCTACAAAGAAAAGTGATTTGGTCAACACTGAGAAAACAAAAACCACATAAGGAATGTAAAAAGCCCTTCCCCACCCACACACTTGAAATTCCATGTAGCAGTAATCAGACCCTCACTTAGACACACAGAACTGAGATTTTTGGAAAGAGCTGTGATGCTGCCTATTTTGTAAGCATCTTAAGAAATTGTTCATGACTTTGTTAAAGAACAAGAAATTCACATTAAAATGGTCTGAGAAAAGGGGATAGGATTTGTGCAACACTGTATTTAGGTCACACATTTTATTTGTTTCTCCACCCTAACACCAATAGGAAAATGTGTGTTAGGGAGAAGGTGATAACTACATAGGTCAGGGATTGACAACCTGCGGCCTGCAGGCTGGCTCTATCAGGCAAAGCCATATTGTCCACCAAACACATTTGTGCAAATACGTGCCATCTAGTGGCTACCTCCCTTAGCTGCTGCCTTTGGCTTGAGAAGACAGAGCTGTATTAATTTGGCCCACTGTTACTGAAAGGTTGCCAACCCCTGAATAGGTGTTCATTAATACTATATAGATATTTTTTATTCATTTTTTGCTGGCTTGTGCAACTCTTACCTATAATCCAATTCTTTGACTGCAATAGCTGTAGAATGCTCTCACCTATTCTGAGATGAAGAACAGAATAATGTTGGCCTTAATAAGCCTTAATAAGCTAACCCCTAACCCTAAAGAACATTATTATTATAGCTATTCAGCACACAAGATTGTGTGTGCTGAAGTCTCGTCCACACATGCTAACCCCTACTCAGGTAGTGGTGTGGCTGCACCAGTGCCAACCCTTTAAAAATAGAGAAGAGCAAGGTAATTTGGGGATCCCCAGTTAACCAGTGCAGGTTCTCCCACATGTCCCCGTCTATGCCTGGGGACAGTCTCTGAGCACTTTTACAAAATGACTATATGCAGAATTAGGCCTTGTCCGCTCAGTCAAAGCTTACTTTCAACTGAACCATCTGAGTGGCCCATGCAGGAATGCCTGGTGTGCTAGTGTCTTGGTTTTTTTAAATACCAAGTTCTCATTGAATTCAACAGCAGTTTGCCCAGGTAAGGATATCAAGGTTTGGCCCAGGAGCAGTTAAGATTAAAAGGTCTTTCAGATCTTTATTCAGGAAAATCCCTGGATGCTAACTAGTTCTGTTTAGCCCTTCAACTTCAGAAGGACTTGTTCCTAGAAAGAGGAGGAGGGGAGACTAAAATGCTAGGGTATATATTCCTGGCTTTTCATGGTTTTTAATTTAAGAGCTGAATGAAAAATATACTGGAAAGCTACGTTTACAAGATGTCCAAAATAAGTCCCCAGGGGCAGACATACGTTTAGAGAGGGATCGCCTCATCTTCCTCCGCTGCGCAGTGCAGGCCGGGATGACCTGTGGAATCTTGCTGTAGGTTTAAAAGCGGTCGTTCCAAACGGTAAATCCAACTGACTGCTGCTGGTTACTTCTGACCTCCCTCTGGTCTCTCTGAGTGCAGCCCCAGGGTCTCATGTCTCCTGCTTTCACTATGCTTGGGCTGAGATGCTGCAATTCTAGTTGTGGGACAGGCCGTGTCAGCCACGCTTTCCCAGCAGAATTGAGCATTTAGAAGAAAAGGGCTTCAAAACCACACTACACACCTCTTAAAGGCTTACTAGGCTTGGGGCCTGCCAAATGGAACTGAAACGGGTGTCTGAAGCACAAGTTCCTCTCTTCACTGCTGGCCTTTTGTATTTCCTAGAGCTCTTACAACTTTGTGCATCCCTAGGCCTTTAGATACCTCTATCAGCTCTTAAATGCTTGCCTGCTGTGGCTTATCCTCTTTAATTCCTCAGATCTCCCAATTAAGCCAAGCCACTAGATTCATCCAGTAAACATTCCCATAACCAGATCACATCCTATACACAAATTGTTACCAAGCAGCTCCAGGTCCTTTACAGATCCAGCCCTGATTTTGGGGGGG
>NW_005841961.1:3122803-3129632 GCF_000455745.1 Alligator sinensis | reverse complement strand
GGGGGGGAAGGAAGTATGTTTTAAAATCCTCATTTGAAATGACCCTTGTTTGCAGAGACCATGGTGGCACCCCGTCTGTGCTAAGTACTTTCCTAGCCTTAAACACCTTGCAGTCTGTTGCCTCTCAGGGAGAGCCAATCTGAAATTAAAACTGTACCTGCCAAACTGTTTCTCAGCACCTTTATAGTCCCCATCCCCTGGGCTCATACCAGTAGTTGTTTCTTTTTCAGTTCTTGACTGGCAAAACAGTGAGCAGGGGGTTGGGGGAATAAGGGAGGCAGGGGGTTGGGGGAATAAGGGAGGCAGGGGGCTGAACTGAAGTTTAACCTTCTATCCAGCCTGAACTGAAGTTTACCGTCCCATGTGACACACGCTCTAGCACCAGACAGAGCAGGTGCTAGAACCTATCCCCAAAGCACAGCAGATGCATTCCTCACTTCCCTAAACCTTTTACAAGTAGAGTGCTGTCAGAAACTGGGAAATACATGCTCATAGATTCATGGATGTTAGGGGCTGGAAGGGACCTTACAAAATCATCGGTACCAGCCTCCCTGCCATGGACAGGAAAGACTGCTGGCATCAGATGACACCAACAAGGTGCTTATTGATCATGAAGTATCAGCTACCAGCCTCCACATGAAAAGCGACATCCTGATGATGGGTGGGGAATAAGTACGTGGCAATAAAGCATTACTAAGTATTAAAATCCTATTTTAAGTCAGATTTCTTCAGGATAATTTTGGAGTAAGACAGGAAAGAACTATATCACCATCTTCATCCTCCCCCCCATGCCATTAAGTACTATCAGGCTTTTGACTACATGAATATATACATTCCTAGATCCCCTGCCTGTCATTTCCATGTATTAAGACAGAGTTAAAAGTTTGCTCATCTTTCTACCAATATCCTGCAGCGAGACTCCTCCCAAAGCTGCCAGGGCTGACCCCCTTGTCCGTAAGTCTGTTTCTAAAGATTCTTCTTTCATTTTATTTCTTTTCAACAAAGCCAATGAACCAGATAAACAGCCCTAAATCCTTAAAAGCAGACCTACAAACTCGCTCCCTCTCCCATGAATGTTACTCATTATCAACTGCCAACTCTATAATGCTCCAAAGTGTATCTATTTAGATAAAAACATTGTTGATCACATGCCTATGGCAAAAAAAAAAATGGACACAGGCTTGTTGTCAGGGATTTTTTTTTTTAAGATATTGGGAATGGATATATTATTCCAAGAGAAATTAGATCACAATTAATCATAGAAGTTAAGACCTTAACTAGCAAAGCACTTAAACACATGCCTAGTTCTAAATACACATGCTTCTTCCAAATGATTGCTTGGCAAAACAGACCTGGGGCGCTATGCTCAACTCTACATTGGGAAAATAAAAGGCACAACTGGGATCTGAAACTGTACTTTCATAGATTTCATACACAGTAGGGGTTGGAAGGGATCTTGTGAGATCAAGTCCAGCCACCCCCCCCCCGCCCCCACCCCCTCATAGGCAGGAACTTTTTTTCTAGTACCTGTTTCATAAGCGGTTGCTTCAGATGCATTGGAGCAACACATATCTAGAAAACCTTATTTGACTGTATAAGACAATGCTGCTTTTGCTTTCCAATTCCTAATTACTTCCCTTTTTTTAACAGTTATATCTCAAGTTGCCAGTCCTGCCTTCTCAAATGATACAAGATTTCTTCAATGTATTTAGTAAATTGCATGAATGGGCATTGTTAAATGCATCTGAAATATTATCTAAAGGTGCCATAGTATCTGATCCCCGATTCCAAAAGTTGCATCTCCAGCCATGCCACAGGTTGTGCCCTTTCTACTTGCTAGTGCAGGGGGAGCCCAGGGTTGTGATAATATGTAGAACTTTTGCATATTAAGTTGTATGCAATTTTATGGTGCCTTAAATTAGGTGCACGTGTAGCACCCTTGCCACCTATGCTGTAATTAACATATTAATTGTGGCATAAATGTAACTTGTAGCGAGGGGCCAAAGAAACAGTGTCTGCTAATGGGAATAGATTCTCATGGGAGGTTGTTATAGCAGAAGCTTAATAACAATTTTCTGAAATTTTTCTTTCCCTGACTTTTTTTTAAAATTTATAACATAGTTTCCACATTGCGGAGTAAACTATACAAACCCTTCCCCACCCCCCATTACTTGTTCCTTTTTTCAGCTTCAGAGATCTCAATGAAAGAAGAAAGAACATGGCACCGCAGTTCTAGACAGCCCAGCTCCACTTTTCAGCAGTGCACGCTTCATTTTTTTTCCTGCAGGTTTTTGGTTTTTTTTTTGGACTCCTGGATATCCAGGGGTAAAAAAAACCAAACAAACAAAAATACTGCTGGGGAAAAAAAAAAAAGGAGCAGTGCATGCTCAGGCAGTGTGCCCTTGCAGCACAGAGAACACCAGATTGTGTGGTATGTGGTGCTACAAATGTGTATGCAGCACCACATACTGCATGACTATAAACATTCTGAACAGAGATGGAAAACATAGAAAAACAAGGTTGAAATGCAAAAAAACTGATTTACTGCAAAAACGTGTTTCAAATTTATATAGTAGCCTGTAAAAACTTTGCATACAAGTTAAACATTATATTCTGGTGATCGAGTCCATAAAAATAAGTTAAGACAAAAACTAAAAACTATGTTCAAATATGTAAGCAACCCATTCGCACTTTTTAAAACTCAAAGTAAACAAACTCCTTCCAAATTTTCAAATCCGTCATTTGGACCCTTCACTTGCCTTTTGTGACAAATATAGTAATTTCTTAGGATGATTCTTATCCTTTTGTGCTGGGATTTTCCAATGCAAAATTATATTTGGTGCTAAAAGCATTCCATACACAACCTAAGAAACTGAGCTTCTTTCTGTAAATGTCACTTTAGACATACTTTATTCCAGAATATACATTTTCTGAAATTACTTGCACTGTATTTCATTTTCTAAAGCAGATTAAGAAAAAAGCAGCTGCTTTTCGCTGTATAAGACTTATCCCTCAAAGATAAGGAAGAGTGAACACAGGTATTGCCATGCTGATATTTATACTCCCCAAAGGAAGTCACTACATGAGTGTGAATAATACCTCGCCCCACACCTACTTCCAAGGAGGTCAGTGTATTGGCTCTGCAGCACCTGTGCTTGCTAGCCAAGGGAGATCATGGTCATTACTGTGTACTGCTACCCCACCAGACAGTGTGTTTGACCTTTATGCAATAACTTTTAGCTAATAAAAAAAATAAATGGAATTAAAAGGTTGGTGGATCAGACCCAGTATTATAGATCTATTTATGTTAGGCTGCTGAGGTAAGAAGAGAAGAGTTAGCTGGCGATGCTCTAAGCATATCAAATACTAAAACAGCCAAAATACAAAAAATCTCCCTCCCAATGCCCTCCCTGGACTTGAGCTTCAATGCCCATTCTGGGTTTTTCCCAGTTCTCACCGCTTCTGCAAAAATGTCAGTCTTTGAAATCTTTCAAGATCCCTCTGCAGAAAATAACTCTGATCCTATAGCTTTCCCATTATTTTCCATCTGCCTAGGCCCTAGTTTATATCTGGCGTTTCCCTTTAACAGAGAACTCTGACCCACCTGACATCTCCTTTCTCCTAATGCACTAAGTTCCTTTTACGTTTTCCCCAAGTTTGACAGACCCTTTAGTTATATAAAGGTTAAGGCTAGAAGAACTCTGTCCGTCTCTCTCTCTCTTTATCTCTTTCACAGATGAGTCAAAAAACCAAATAAGGCCATCTAATTCTCAGCTGCTGATCTAGCTCTGGTGAGGTCAGGCACAAGGCCCTGTAAAGAGACAGCCAGCCAGCCTGTGACATGGACACATATGGTTTTTGCAGCCTTTGTGTATTTTGGATGAGGAATAGAACTACCCATGAGGTTAATGTGAAAATAAGTTACACTAAAATGAGTATTTGTACAATTCTACCGTTCTTCCTTTATATCAATCCTATCTCTACAGTGAGTGAGCAGCATTCCTGTAAGTTTAGAGACAGTTTCTACTTAAAAGAGGATATTTATAAACAGAAGAATTATTTAGAATAGGGAATGAGGGGTATTTTCTCTTCTTATATATAACAAAATACTTATGGATCTTGGATGAGGAAGTGGCAAGCATTTTGCTTCCCAGCTGCTCTGAAACGGATTCGTTTTTTTACTTTAAAATATAACCTCAATTATGCTTCTAATACTTTCATTTACCACATTTTATGAAAGTGCAATAAAGACCAAAGTAATACAGACAAAGTCATGGTTAAAAACAGGAACACTATTTGTAAGAAAACCATTTACATGGCTTTATACCGACAAAAAACATTTAAAGATGAAGTCTTGGATGTAGATGACACGTCTGGGTAAGGCTGAAGACCCATCTGTTTATTGTCTTTCAACTTCTGAATTATAATTCTGGCAGATTCCTCTCCTTGGCTGTCAGTGGTATCGAGCAGTTGCCGGACTTTTGATGTCCTTGTAGGTTTTGTGCTGATAAGTTCATAGTCTTCTTTCATGATTAAATCCCTTGATAAGAGGGCATCCAGGGACTGATTCAGACAGGCTTCAGTCATTTGGTTAACTATCTCTTCTCTTTTACTTAGGATCCAGTGGTGGGCCACATTCTGTTGCATGGGTTCTAGAGCAAAATCTGAAGTTTAGAAAAAAGAAAATAAGTCAAACTCATGCAACAGCTATTTAATTAAATTTACAGTTTTGTAAAATAAAGAATGAGCTGGGAAAGAATACACATTTCTGGTAAAAAAGTGACAGAGTTGTGATACGCTGCCAAAGTTTCACTGTTTTATTCTACATTAAAAACACGATGGTAGTTATTGTTTTATAGGTTGATTAAAATATTTCTCTATCAGTTATTTGAACTTTCAATCTTTATTTCTAGGAGAAGTAAAAGCTATAAAAAACAAACAGTTCCATCACATGCCCCATTAACTCCATCTTCTCAACCATCCGCATCCTTAAACAAACAAAAACCTCACATCCCCCACAAATAGTTAACTGGCTATGGGAATGAATCACAGGGATCAGTAACTTTTTAAAATACCTTATATACATAAATTCCTCACATATATTATCTCACCACTATTACCCTTTTTCATGTTTTATAGAGTCACAGGTGGTTTTACTTAAAATCAGAAGTGCTAAATTTGGAAGAGAATCTTAGGTTGAGGCAGGGCTCTTCAGGTGGTGATCTTCAAGTATCTACAGCCGCCTCTCTCCACTGCTGCACAGTGGCTAGAGCCCCAGGACAGGGAGGGATGGAGAGGTTGTATGCTACCAGCAATGCCTGCACAGCAGGAGGAAGGGGACCATGTGCTACCCAGGATTAGTCTTTTGCCCCTTTTTCCTCCCTCAACATTACTGGAACTTAAAATTCCATTAATATGTGCTGTACCTGAAGTGATCATTGATGACTGCATCAGGCAGCGCCCGGGATTTGATGCATCTGAAATTTCTGTGCTGGAAGTGGATGGGTAGCGATGGCTGGGCACATAAAATTTAGCACTTTGGGCTGAAGAGTTATTTTCATCCATACTACGATCAAGAAAGGAAAGTGGTCCTCCAGAACTGGCATCTTTATCTTAAATAACAGAATAGAATCACATTATGTTTGTGCTCAGATAAAAAGATAACCCAATCCCCTCAAAAGACGCATTAGAAATTATTTTATAACACAATTTTTCTCTTTTTTCTCTCAACAAAATTCAGAAAATCATGAAGCTCAGGTACACAGCACTTTTCTTCTCTTATCCCTTGGAGTTGGAAGTTTTAAAAAAATGTTGAGAAAACCATTTCATGTGTGTTCAACTTCAAAAAAACCATAAGCAACAGAATATACCCATAATTACCTGGAATAAGCTGAGTTTTTACCAGAGCCCACATCAACAACTTTCATAGTGTCTACTTATTTCCTTTACAATATTAGCTTTGGTGGCTTTTGAGGAAGGATTATCCTGCTAAGGCTTAAATGGAATGCTAACAACTTGAAAGGCCTAAGCCCCCTCTCGCTCCCTAGGGAAAAGCTGAATTTTTTCTACCTTCTGTTAGCTTGTCAAGATGTACAGTGTTTTCATAAGAAAATCATATGAAATCTAACAAGGCTAATAGGAGAATCTGTAAAAGAAAGTTTAGGAGAGTTGGGGGATTTCTCATCTTTTCACTTTAACATGTACTAGAAAGAAAAAGTGCATGATGCTGCAAGAAATAAGGTTATGAGACACTGATAAGCCTAAAACCAGTCGTGTGGAAAAGTCTTCCACATCTGGATAACTGAGGCTGCTAGATTTCTACAAGAACTAATCAAAGATGATTACTTCAGGCTTGGGAAGTACTAGTATTCATGGGAACAAAATCTGGTGCAAGAACCGTATGTAATCTGGCTGAGAAATGGAGTGAGGTCAGAAACAAGTGGGATGCTTTTACACCAAGGGCATCAAACATCCAGCTGTGTCATCTGGCCTGCAAGGCTCCTACAGGGGGTCAGGAATTCAGGGGTAGAGTGAGCAGCTGTGGCATTAAGGTCCACAGGTTCCTGAGCTTGCATCCTGCCTCAGTTACCAGCCGAGGCAGCTTGCTCTGCCACTGGAGGTGGGTTTGTATTCAGCTCACAAAGAGCCCTGCAACCCAGATCCAGCCTGAGGGGCAAAATGAGTTTGACACCCCTGTTCACACTAATTCAAAGAGCTGGGCAACAGATGAGAGGAACTAGAGCTACCAGTGTAAGACCTGAGACTGGATACTGTAAAGGAGAATAGGAACAGGGTAGAATAGCATTCACGACTGGAATACAGACATTGA
>NW_005841961.1:3122313-3122772 GCF_000455745.1 Alligator sinensis | reverse complement strand
AAAGATAGAGATAAAGGCAAATGTGGAAAGATAGCAGTGTGCATCTATGATGCAATAGATTGCAATGAAATAAGAAGAGATTTCTTAGGATGGTATTTTTTAATCGAACCACTTTATAGTTGGAATGGAATTAGACAACTTTTGAATACAAGACATTCTTCATCAGGTATGAGCAATAATAGCTGTAGGAAGTGTGGAAAGAGATTCCCAGGGATAGCAGACAATTAGCAGAAGAAAAGAAGCTGTGCTGTGCTGCCATTTACTGCTAAGACCTGAAGAATGTCTTGCATTCAAAAGCTTGTCTAACTCTATTCCAACAATGCAGTTGGACCAATAAAAGATACCACCTTAAGAAATCCTGCCTCTGGCATAATTTTTGGACCCTCACAGCTATGACATCACTTTAACACTACCATGAAATAAGAAGTGATAGCAATGGTCATAGTCATTTTAGGGAAA
>NW_005841961.1:3121885-3122252 GCF_000455745.1 Alligator sinensis | reverse complement strand
AAGGTGTTTTACTGGGGTTGGGTGACCGTATTTCTGTGGCCATACAATGCAACACTGTTGGTTTGCCCCCTGCTCTCTGGCATGCTCAGCTGTCCCCTAGTTCCAGTCTCAGCTGAGCGAGCAAGGGAGTGGGAGCGGAGCACGTGAAGTGCTGGTGAGCAAAAGCAGAAGCTGCAATCATGGCGGAGGTGGTGGGTGTAGAGTGACAGAATACAAACATTCATGTATTGTGGTCACAGCTGAACAGGCAGCAAAAGGTGAGGTTACAGAACAATGGAGAGTGAGAGTAGGGGGAGCAGAAGAGAAGTAGTCTAGGTTTTGTTGGGAACAGTGCTGTTTTAAACACCCGTCCAGGGCATCCTGCTGA
>NW_005841961.1:3096103-3121868 GCF_000455745.1 Alligator sinensis | reverse complement strand
GTGAGCACAATAAGGAAATTCCTGGACCACGGGTTTAAAAGAGGACTGTCCTGGTGAAAACAAGATATGGTCACCCTAGTTATGGGCTCAGATCACTATGGTTGGGATTTGACTATTCAAAGATCCCCAGTAACATTACTAGAAAGATAAGTATTGTTCGGAATTGTGTCACAGGAGACCAACTTTCCAGATGCAGATAGAGGAACAAATGCTACCAATAATGCCTGGGCCTAGTAATTTCTGGATACAGTAGCCAACATTTCTTTACTAAAGAATCACTGAACTAATAAGAGATTTAATGTTGATTTTAGACTCGGTTTTGGCAAACGACAAGGACATTATAGAAGAGCTGATCATTGTACAGATCCTTGAACTGAATGGTCATAAATTGATTCAGTTTAAATTAGTCATAGAAATAAAAGAAATACTAGGCTGGAATGGACCTCAAGACTCATCTACTTCAACACCCTACTGTTCAATGTAAGATCACTTGTATATAAAACATTCAAGACAAATATTTATCTAACCTGTGCTTAAACTTTCAATGACAGAGATTCCACAACCTTTCCAGATAATCTGTTTCAGTGCTTAACCATTTAGAAAGTTTATCCTAATATATAACCTAAATCTCTCTGGCTACAATTTAAGCCCATTACTTGTTTTCCTGTGGATTCAAAGAAGGATAAGTCACCACACACAAATCCTCTACCAGTCAATATTTCCTTCTCTAGTCTAAATAACCCCAATTCTTCCAACTTTTCCTCAACTGTCATGCTTTCAAAACCTGCAATTCATTTCTGTTGCTCTCCTTTTTCCAAAAAGATGTGGACGTGCTGTACCAAAAATGAACATGGTACTCCAACTATAGCCTCAGTAAGACTGAACTTACTGTGATTTTTTTTAAGTGTAGGACTTTGCACTTGTCCTTGTTAAACTTCATACTCTTATTTCAACCTATCAAGATCATTCTGAATCCTAATTCTAAAAGGATAAGCAAAAACCAGTGATAAGAGATTTTGATTTCATAAGGGTGAAATTTGAGAGTATGGATAGACATAACACTTAATGTACTTCAAATGCTGCAGCACACTGAAGTGCTTCAAAAATGGTGTGTTTCAGATATGGACAGATGTACAACCCCCTTTTGGAACCAGAAGATATTAAAGATGGGACATGTGGAAGATTAATATATCTGGACACGAGTAAAAGATCTGTGTTAGTACCATGTGATAAATTATTAGAAAATGAGAGTTGGAAGAGAAATTGTAAGAAACAACTTAAACTGGCTTAAGAGAAAATGAGAATGGGCCCCTTTGAATGAACCAGCTTTAGGGAAGTTCTCAAGAATCAGTCTTTGGGACTGA
The DNA here is from genome assembly GCF_000455745.1 of Alligator sinensis. Taxonomy (NCBI): domain Eukaryota; kingdom Metazoa; phylum Chordata; order Crocodylia; family Alligatoridae; genus Alligator; species Alligator sinensis. The sequence goes on along the minus strand of NW_005841961.1, from coordinate 3,120,504 downwards.
TTTTATTTAATATTTTTTCATTAATGGTCTTGGCACAAAAAGCACAGACTAGTTAATTAAATTTGCTGATGACAAGATTGGGACACATCAGCAACATGAAGGAGGCATCTGAATATATTATATGACAAAGTTGGAAGGTATCCAAATATATTACTGAGGAAGAACTGAATGGTTTTGAGACTGTAGTAACAAAAGGGATGAAACTGAGTAGTAGAAATCATAGGGTCAAGCATTACAGAACTACAAGAAACTGGATCTTAGTTGGAAATAACAGAAACTGGATCTTAGTTGCCATAAACTGGATCTTAGTTGGAAATAACAGAAAGGAGAAAGATCTGGTTACACTAGTCAATCATAGAATGACTATGACTATCCATGAATGTAGTACAGCTAAGAAAAATGCAAGTGTAATCCTAGGATGCATCAGTTGAGGTATCCTCTATAAAGATAGAGAAAAGTTAATGTTTATGTATAAGGCTCTGTTGATACCTCATCTGGAAATTCAGCGTACGGCTACATCACTCTAACACTACTATGTACAAGTCTGGTCATCCATAACCAATAAAGATGAAAATAAAATACGTACAGAGAAGGACTATGAGTATGATCATAGGCATGGAAAGCCTGTCACAGGAGAGGAGACTAAAAGATCTTGGCTTGTTTGGCTTCACAAAATGTGGGCTGAAGAAGGACAGAGGGAGAGAAATTTTTTAAAGCCCAGAACAATGTTGACATAAAAACAAGTGGATATTGACTGGGCATGAATAAGTTTAGGCTGGAAACAAGAAGTTTCTAACCATGAGAGGTAGTTACAATCTGCCTTAAAATCTGGATCTGCATCTAATAGGATACAGTTTAAACATAATTAGTTTAAAAATGTGGGTTGATTAATTTATGAATGCGATTACTTGACATGCTTGCCAACAACAGCAGAGGGCTGACCTCCATGTCTTTGGAAGTTTTTCAGTCATATGTCCTTTGCTATAATTCATGGGAAAACAGAAATTTGAATACTTACTTTGACCAAACTGAATGCTAGATGAAAAATTCAATTAAACTATAGAACTGACTGACTATAGAAAGCAACCAAAATTGAGAAGCAGCTGCAGTAATAAGCGTGGTAATAGTTTTACCCTGATGCAGTATCACAAAGGACGATAAAACCCTAGAATTTATATGGTCACATTAACTGGTGTAGGCATAAAAACGGTACATCATTTCACAGGAACATTTCAAAAGGAAATAATTTGTTTCAATGTAAGTTTGGGAAAATTCAAGGAAAAGGGACATGGTTCCATTTTCTTAAGAAAAAAAGCAATTCCAAAGGATTACTTTATAACAAAACATTCCTTGCAGTATTCGTAACTTCCAAATGGTAGGTAGCATTTTGCTAATGCATGGCTGAAACTGATTACAAAGGTGGAAACATATTCAGCCTGTGATGATTATTCAAAACAGAGGGAAAATAATTAATGTCTTACTGTTATGTTCAGTTTAAAAAAAAAATACACTGGGATGAATTACTCCTCATGACAGCAAAGGGCTATTAGCATCCTTCAATCATGTGGCTTAAAATAAATCAACCAACCCTTACATAGTTAAGGCAAAAGCATCTCACAGCAGTCAATTTTAATCATTACAAATGATAAAATGGCTTACAAATTATAATTTAGTTTTGACTCTGTTCCTTGCCATGAGTATAAGTGTCTTGTCTTCTAAGCCTGCCTGATTTTAAGGCAGATTGTCTACACTTTAAGGCAGACCTCTAACACTTGTAAGGTGCTTCTGTGGCACACTCGGGGTCTGATACAAATTAATGCCTTAGAATACCACCAAAGTAAATAATAATTGTATAAAACCCTCTCCTGTGACCTCTTACAATGAGAGAACCAGAGCCACTCGAAAAATGTCATGGATGTGTCAATAATATCTTTCAGCTGACTCTGTCAAATAGAGCTAAAAGGGTCAAAACAATCATCATAGGCACTTTATCTTCAGACTCTGTGATGAAACTTTCATAATCAAGTTTCTGCATAGACCCTTTTTCTGATAACTAAATATGAAGCGTGATTAACTTTTTAAAATTTCTCATAACTCAGTTCCTCAAAGCCTGTAGTGATCTTCATTTTCCTCTGAATTCTGAACATCAACACATTTTTAGTATTTACTCAAGAATGGAGTCAAATTTCTCCCCAAGTGGTCCCCACCACGTGCTTTTGCACTAGAGCTGCAGAAAAAGAGAGACTATTTCCTAACACTTCCCTGTGACAGGACGACTCTGGTTTGCAGCATCATTACATTAGGCCCTGACGTTGCAATATTAAAGGGCAACGTAATGTCAACTACTCTGTGAACTTTACTGGTTACCAGATTCTTCCTCCTAATAAGCACACCAATCTTTCTTTTTCTAAGCTGAATCTCAATTTTAGATGCAAGTCACTTTGCTACTCCCTCTAGATCTCACTGCGTTTTGCTGACTTAAGCGGCATCTGCAATATCTCACAACTTAGTTTCATCTGAGAATTTTGCCAACTTCCTATTAAACCAACTTCAAAATCATTTGAATGAGGTTGTTAAATAAAACAAATCTGAGCAGGCACACCTCCAATCTGGTGTGTCTGTATTATAACCATGATATGAGAAAAAATGGGACAGACCCTAAGCTTGACTGCATCTTGAAAGTTTCTAGTATACTGAGGTGTTACTTATTTTTTTTAAATAAAATTCTTAACCTTTCAATCTTCATGCTACAAGTAACTTTTTCATTCCCAAGAGTCCTGCAAGACAAGCAAACAGTATCATTATTCCCATGTTTGCAACTAGGAAAACAGAGCCAGAGAAGTTCAGAAACTGGCCAAGGATTCCAAGTATCAAGGCATAGCTAGAGCTCATGAATACATGATTCACAGCCATAAGCTTAGCCATGAAAAATGCACCTCTATTTTCATGTCATTAGGTAATCGAGTTATCTACCATTCAGTGTTGCAACTTTCATCGAAAGTCAACTTTAATAAAATATTATGAATCAATACGATTCAGCAAGGTTGCATACCTGATGAGAGGACATTATATTTGGGCAAACTCCCATGTCTTGGTATTTCAGGCAAGAAACTTCGGAGAGGAAGTGCATCACTTTGCATGGAAGGAACACACGTTTCCTGAAATAAAATGCCATTATATATAAGTAAAACTTTAAAAAAAAAATAGAGATCCTTATCATTTCCCTCTTTTTCTGTCCTATCAAGATGGTCAAGTCACTGACAATTAAAATATCTTAAATCATTTGAAGTTTTATCATATTTTCCCACCATCTAACCCAAGCCTTTATGTCCATAATGATAAGCATGAGCAAAAGAAAAACAAAAACAAAAAAAACTAAGGGAGAATAATTCAAAAACAGCCACAGTACCTTGTATAAGCCATCTCATACAAGGTGTGGGACAGACTCCTATTAGCTGGTACACAGAGCACTCAGTGAGGCAAACAACTACACTCCCCTTCAAGGGTAGATGTGTTCCTCAGTCGCAAAGTTTATAACTGGCTGGATCTCCCAGCTTCTTTGGGCCATCTGCAACTATTTCCATATACAAATGGTGAAAAGGTCTGCTCTGCGATGTGCAGAGGTTACAGACTTCCCCTCTGCTGCATGCCCTCCTGACCCTGCTAGTTCCCCTGCATTGAATGATTCCGTGGCCGAGTAGGAAGGCAAGCTGCAGAAGAGAATGGAAGAACAGATTCCTTCTTACTGAACTACAACTCTTTCAGCATATTTTCACAACATACTGGGAAACAGATTGAACTCAAAACACTAAAGATTTACCTCTTGTGGACTAAGAGTCAAAGGTATGTTTAGAGATGTCAGCTCCACATTGTTTTTCTTTTGGCATAAGCGAATACATGCCGACTCATAATGCAACTGAAAGAGACATTTGTATTTTTTATTAATTGTGCATTAGAAAGCTATAGGACATGACTGCATAAATTCACATCAGCATGTTACACTGTGATTAAGTTTATTTGGATAAGCACAGGCTGCTGTTTCAAAGACTTTCATAAAAGACTGTAAATAAAAAACTAGTTACCTTAGCTCTCTTCAACAGAAGCACTGCTTCAAGCATAGATATTTCATCAAACGTTCTCAATATTGGTTCAAGATCTATTAAACATTCTAAAAAAGAAAAAAAAAACCTTTCAGTTTAACAGCACCTTCTAATAAAAGTAACTGCAAGTTTCAAGTTGCTTGAAGTCTTTTCCCTCATAAGATAACTCTGGTTTGCAGCAACAAATTGAAATAAGCCCTTTTTTCTTGTCCCTTTAATATTGCAAAATTTGTCAACTGCTCTATAAGCTTTTTTGTTTTTCCCCACCCGATAAGGAATATTAATTCTCATTTATGAAAATATTTCCTCTACTAATAGAAGATGTCAGAACACATAGGCAGTTAAGCAAATATTTCTTGCATTCACCATTTCAAAACACACCCCTGGGATGCCAGACTCACACAATCTCACCTAAAGGCCACTTAAACCATCAATACTACAGCAAGGGAGCTCTCTGCTTAGCTCTAAGAGCATGGCCTCCATCAGATGAGGAGTGCAAACCGTTCAGTTCTCCAGGGTAGGGACTGAACAATTTATAGTTGGACCATGATGCAGCACTAGTTTTGGAGAGAAATGCCTGCTTTCTTAGTACACTGGAAAAACAGCACAGCAGTGATCCAAAAGAGTCTAAAATTAAGAGCTGGAGCTTCCTGGGGGGTTTGTGTGGGTTACTCTACAGTTTGGGCAAGATACAAAAAGAAAGAGACAAAGATCAGATTCCTAAGGGAGAAGCTAATAGGAACTGCCAAATCACCAAAGCAAAATTACTCATCCCTCCACTCCCCTCTGACCTTTACTTTCCTCATCCAGAGATTCATGGCTATGAAGCTAGGCCAAGGTAGTGGTAGTGAATGTAATGTCCTACCATATCCAATAAATCCAAATGCTATTTTTATCATGCTTCTTGAAGGTGGCAGATGGGCATAGCTGGAAAACTGATGTCACCTACTTATCTAAAGATGCACATGGCATTTTAATAATTGGGAAGCAGAAAGTGCCACACTCAAACCTATTTCTGTTTTTTAATGAACACCACAGTAGTCAAAGAGTTTTAAAAGTCCCATTTAAACTGAGCTCAACACCAAGAAAAGTTATATTTGAGCAAACTGTAAGTTCTGTGTACCCCTACAGCTTTCACTACCTTTATACATTATACTGTATGCTTTTGTTAAAAGGGAACTGTTAAATACTGTGGACCAGGTAAGAAACATGACTTGGCAACATACCACTGATTAATTAATTAAATAATATGGCCCTGTATCTTTTCTAATTTATTCAGTAGTATTCCTGTGAAATTTACAACCATTTTTTCCTTTCAAGTATTTTTTTTTCTAACACTGACTTTCTCTCTAGCTTTTCCAGTATAGCCAGTATACATTTCTAAAAAGAAAAAGCATTTTCTTATTTGAGTAACTGTGTCTTCCACAAAAGTGGAAAAGCAGTTGTAGAGTGCTGCTGCATAGTCACCAGAGAGAGAAAAAGACCATAAAAATGCTCGTCCGGCATACATCCAACATAGTGCAACAACAGCTGGTTTAAAGAAACGAAAACAGAAACCAACTTTGCAACAGTGTTGTGAAATCTTTGTATTTACAGCAAATAGAATTCCCACAAAAAATCTTCAACATGGATCAAATTCTAAGCTTAAATTGTGCAAGTTATGATATAACAACTGTACTGGTGACAGTCATTTTGACAGCAAACCACATATCAAGATCCAATATAATTACAAATCATCGTTGAAACAATACTTTATAGAAAGTTAGCAAAATGATCTATAGAACCATTTAAAGATAAATTAGAAAACTAGGAAGCTGTTTAATAACACACATTGTAGATCAAATTGTGTTTTAAAGCAGGAATCTGTAGAAATGAAGGGACATATTTTTTCACATCTATGTATAATTCCTAGAATCATAATGAGCTGTACAAAGAAGTCTTGAGAGGAAAACACAGTTAACTAAAAGAAAAATCCATTGCTTGGTAATACTAAGCGATAATATTTTTAATTGGTCTTACTTTCAAACTAAAAGTTGATTTAGATTTTTGCTTGTTTTACAACACTACTATCATGTAAATTAAGAGGCAATATAACAAATGTTCTTTGAAGAGGTACCTCAGTATTTCCCCAAGTTTACTATTAAATAGAAGGAGGAAGCAACAAACTAAACTTCTTAATGCTTGTAATAAGCATTGCAAAATCAAGGAAGTAAAAGTCCACTGGATGGGAAATTCCACTTTACCATAAGACAGCAGCAAAAATAAACACACTTTAAACAGGAAAAAAATCCTACCTAGTTATTTTAATGAAAAAGGGGGCGGGAGGAGGGTGGGGAAGGTTACTTATTGCATTGCTGTTACATTAAGGCACCTATTTTATTGATTTTATAATGCAAATAAATATAGTTAAAACAAAATGATAACTATCTGATAATTCTAGTCCTTTATTGTTAGACAACATTATGCTAAAACTACATGGTATATTTTAGCTAATGCAAGAAGGTAAGAGCTCCCACAAAGAACAACAGTATATAAATATCTCCCTGATTTTAGAAACAACTCTGATATGAAATATTCCTTCACTGGGTTAAAAGAAACTGACCTGAAATTGGACCCTATAATTTATGGTATTTATCAAAATGTTCCCTAATGTTAAAAACATAATTCACCTATCTAATTACAAGGACTAGTGAATCTCACAAACTAGATTAAATCATCCTTTACTGCTATTCACCAGGACAATGTGTTTGTTTGGACTGCAGACACAAGCATGCCCCATAATTTTTCTCACAGTTTTTGGCTAAAAAGAATAGAGCTACCAATGAAATTAAGGGACTGGTTCACCCAACTTGAAACAGAAATGTTCAGATGGTTGAAACCCTCAATTTGGAAGGTGAAGGGTTAGTGCTTCGTACAGAAAAAGAGGATCAACTTTTGACCCATTCACTGTGATAACACCTGTAAAACGCAGATTTTTTTACCCCAGCATCACTCTGCAGTCCTAGCCTTATCAGTGTCAAGTGGAAGGGGGAAAAGAAAAAACAATCTTTTAATATTGTACATTTTAAGCTTAATACTTTTTCTTCTAGAAGATAATCTGACATCCTGGATCACATTTTTCAAAGGTGGGAGCTTCAGCCACAAATTTCACATGCACAAGCTGGGTGGGTTGGTGGTCAATACAGGTCATAACACTTGGCCTGCGTTATTCAAATGCACAATGTTCACGAGTAAATGTTCACTGGATGAGCCAAGTTTTCAGACTCACAGCAAGGTTATGAAAAGTCAGTCTTTAAATTCTGCTACTCAGAATGTAAACAACATTCAAGAGGTGCTAAAGTTGGAGCTAAAAACCCCATGAAGAGCTAAGTTTTGGAGGATGGAGGAAAACCATAATGCAAAGCGAACCCAGATATAAGCCACTCTTTTGATAAAGACGCAACCTGACGAATATTTATAAAAACCAATACCAAAATTCCTCCTCCTCATTTTTCCTTCTCTAATCTATAGGAGGTGTCATATATCATGTCTGCATTCTGAGCTCAGCCCCCCATGTTGTAAAAAGCTTCAAGTCATGATTTCATAGAAAAATTTGAGAAAAGTCACAGAGAGATAAAGTAGAGAGATTTATTAATTGGAGTGAGACCTTGTTTTTATATTACAACTCATTAGGACAACTATAATTTTGCTATATGCTATTTATTTTAAAAAAACCAATTAGCTTCCAATTATTATTGCAATTGGTGGCAGAGACCAATACAGCAGAGTGTGCCAAACAATTTGTATTATAGTAAACTATCTCTCTACATTAAACTATCAAAAAATATTCAGTTTAGATTCACTTCTTATGCTTTGGGTCAGTCCTCTAGAAGGTAAAGTGAGAGAAGGTATAACCAAAAAAAATTAAGGGACTGGAGAAACCCAGAAGGTGCCATTTCCTTTGTAAACCCCACCCCCCTTCCCAACCTAATTTTTTGACAACACTGCTGAAGACATGTTTGAAATCTGGATGGATACAGCCCTCATTATATGGTTTGAAACAAACTAATTCAGGATTTAACAGGACTATGGATTTTGAAGAATTTTTTAGTTTTATAGGGATGCTGTTAGGACACAACCAACTGCCACTTGTTTAGGTGTGAAGTCCCTTTGGTAGTGGAATTACTGCACAATGGAAGACAAGAGTTAGATTTAATCAGGGTTGAAATGGCCTTTGTAAGCAATTTTTCATTCTAGAGTGGGGTAGTTTCTACTCACAACTTTATTGCCCACTGATTTTTTTTACCCCCACTGACGAAGGGGGTAAAAATGGGGCTGCAATCGGACCTGGCCAGGTTACGGGGTGGGTGGATGAGAACAGGATGGGTTTCAATACTGACGAGTGCAAGGTATTGCACCTGGGGAGGAAGAACCAGCAGCATACCTACAGGCTGGGGAACTCCCTTCTCATCAGTGCAGAGGCAAAAAAGGATCTTGGAGTCATTATTGATTCCAAAATGAACATGGGCCGACAGTGTGGGGACGTGGTCAAGAAGGCCAACCATACCTTGTCATGCATCCACAGATGCATCCCAAGCAGGTCCAAGGAGGTGATCCTCCCCGTCTATGCGACACTGGTCAGGCCGCAGTTGGAGTACTGCGTCCAGTTCTGGGCGCCGCACTTCAGGAGGGATGTGGACAACTTGGAGAGGGTCCAGAGGAGGGCCACTCGCACGATCAGGGGTCAGCAGGGGAGGCCCTACGAGGAGAGGCTACGGGACCTGAACTTTTTCACCCTCCACAAAAGAAGGCTGAGGGGGGATCTAGTGGCTGTTCACAAATTAGTCAGAGAGGACCAGTAGGCATTGGGGGAGTCCCTGTTCCTCCAAGCACTACCAGGAGTGATAAGAAATAATGGTCACAAGCTGGCAGAGGGTAGATTCAGGCTAGATATCAGGAGGTGCTACATAACTGTCAAGGCGGCTAGGATCTGGAACCAACTTCCAAGAGAAGTGGTGCTGGCTCCTACCCTGGGGGTCTTTAAGAAGAGGTTAGATGATCACCTTGCCGGGGTAGTTTGACCCCAGTACTCTTTCCTGCCATGGCAGGGGGTCAGACTTGATGATCTGCTCAGGTCCCTTCCGACCCTACCAACTATGATACTATGATTTGTTTCAAGGAACTTATATTTATTCACAAAATATTAAGTCAGCTAATGAAACAACAACAACGAATGGTCAGTTTGGTTGATTCATGGGCATTTATAATCCAGGGCTGTCTGTTAGTCTGGCAAGCAAAGAAGTTCTGATTGCTTACAAGGTCTATAAGCCACATTATCTTTTTTCTTAAAAAGTTAAACTCCCTCTTCAATAATAAACAAAAAATTAATTGCAAGTAAACAATATTAACATTACATAATAAGGGTGCACTGATAGGGATTTTTGGGGCTGATACCGATGGCCGTTTGCCGATATGTGGCCCGACAGAACGGAGAGCAGCGTCCACCTGGTAAGTCTGTTGTAGAGGAAGGAACATAGGGGAAGGATGAGGTGTTGGGGGGCAGATCGAGGCACCCATGGTGAGGGAGTGAGTGGGGCTGGCAATGGGGCAGGAGTGGGCACTGCACAGCTGGGGCAAGGCAGGGCGTGGGACAGGGAGCCATGAGAGCAGTTCATCTGGGAGATGCTGGGGGGCGGTCGCTCCTGCTGCTGCACGTGCCCCAGCAAGGGAGGGGGGTGCCCCACCCCCGATCTGTGTGAAGGGCAAGGGCAGGCTGGGGGCAGCGATGCCAGGCTCTTCCTGGCAGAGGGGCTGGGCCGGGCTGCACTCAGGGCGGGTGGTGGTGGCGCTGGGAGGGGGGCTACAGTCAATGTTAGGATGGCTGTAGCCCACCCCATAGTCCCCTCCCAGTGCTGCTACTGCCTGCCCTGGGTGCAGCCCGGCCCAGCCCCCACACTGGGAAGAGCCCGGTGCCACCCCGGCCTCAGCCCGCAGCAACAGCCCACTGTTGCCCCGTACACAGATCAGGGGGCACACGACCTCCCATGCCTTCCTGGGAGGTGTGCAGCAACAGGTGCCCCCCCCCGCCCCCCCACATGAGATGCTCAGGCTCCATCTTGTGCCCCACCCCGGCTGTATAGCACCTGCCCCTGCCCCAGCCCCACTCCCTCCCTCACTGTGAGGGCCTCATAGTTTCATAGTTGGTAGGGTCGGAAGGAACCTGAGCAGGTCATCAAGTCTGACCTCCTGCCATGGGCAGGAAAGATCGCTGGGGTCAAATGACCCCGGCGAGGTGATTATCTAATCTCCTTTTGAAGACCCCCAGGGTACGAGCGACCACCACTTCCCTTGGAAGTTGGTTCCAGATCCTAGCTGCCCTGACTGTGAAGTAGTGCTTCCTGATGTCTAGCCTGAACCTACTCTCAGCCAATTTGTGGCCATTATTCCTTGTTACTCCCAGTAGTGCTCGGGGGAACAGGGACTCTCCCATTCGCCGCTGCTCCTCCCGGTAAGTTTATAAATGGCCACCAGATCGCCTCTCAGCCTTCTCTTGTGAAGGCTGAACAGGTTCAGGTTCCATAGCCTCTCCTCATAGGGCCTGCCCTGCTGCCCCTGACCATGTGAGTGGCCCTCCTTTGGACCCCCTCAATGCTGTCCATATCCCTCCTGAAGCACAGTGCCCAGAACTGGATGCAGTACTCCAACTGCGGCCTGACCAATGTCGCATAGAGGGGGAGGATCACCTCCTTGGACCTGCTCGTGATGCATCTGTGGATGCACGACAAGGTGAGGTTAGCCTTACTGACCACATCCTCACATTGGTGGCCCATGTAGAAGGCAACCAGGTTGGTCTGACAGGACCTGCCCTTAATGAACCCATGTTCGTTGCCCCTAAGCATAATCTCCCCTGCTGCTCCCTCACAGATGTGCTCCTGGATAATTTTCTCAAAGAGCTTCCCCATGCCCAAGGGCTCAATCTGCCCCCCATCCCCGTCCCTTTCCCCACGCCTCTTCTCCCACAACAAACTTACTAGCCAGACTATGCTCTCCATGCTGCCAGGCTGTGCTCTTGCCTGTCTGCGTGTGGTATTCATCGGCAACATTATAGGCCACATCAGTAAAAAGCAGCCAATTGCCAATAACGTCAATTTTCCTTTTATCGGTGCCGATATGATATGGGACCGATGTACTGGTGCACCTCTATTACGTAATATTAGAGGAGAGCTAGTTAGCAGTGAGAGTCTGAAGTCAGGCACAAGTCAGGGTAGAGATGGACCTTTATATGACCCAGGGACAGGCAACAAAGATGATAACAAGCTTGGAAAGTAAGTCATATGAGGAGAGGCTGAAGGAGGCATATTCATCTTGCAGAAAAGGTGCTTAAGAGGGAACGTAACAGAAGTCTTCAAATACTCGAAGGGCTTCCATAAAGAAGAGGGAAAGCACCTTTTCTCTCTTGCTGCAGAGAGGAGGACCTAGACCAATGGCTTGAAGTTGCAGCAAAGTAAGTTTAGATTGGATATCTAGAAAAATGTCTTCAGTTAGAACAGCAAGGCAGTGGAAATCACTACCTAGGGAAGTTGTGGACTCTCCATCACCAAAGGTGTTCAAGAAGAGGCTGAATAGCTACTGGTTAGGGATGATCTAGGTATAGCTATGCCTATGTTCTACTATGGGTATTTCCCATGTTTTTGGGCTTTGCTGGTTGTCCCCCTCTCTCTCCTTTTCTGCTACATGTGTCAGTATATTTTTAAGCCTCCCTCAGAGGCACTGGGTTCTGGCCACAGCCAAGGCTGGGGACTTTGACCGGGGTGTGCTAATGCTCCTGCTGGGGGCAAAGCCAGAGGTTCCTGGCTAGAGGGTCTTGCTCCTCTGTTCAGGGTCAAACTGACTGCCATATTTGGGGTCAGGAAGGAATTTTACCCTATGGGCAGATTGGCATGTATTGTGGGGGGGGGTCTGCCTTCCTCAGTAGTGGGAAGCTGGCCCTCTACCTGTAATTTCAAGCATATATAGACAACAATTCATAGAAACTGGACATTGGCTGCTACAGTTCCCCTGCTTTACCTGTGACATGTTAGGGTGTTAGGTCTGTGTCGTGTCAGGGTTTCAGTAGTCTTATGTAGGGTTTAGATTAGGATTGCCTGGATAGGAATGATCCTGTTTCAGGCTGCAAGCTGGACTAGATGATCTCCGGAGGTCCCTTCTGGTCCTAACTTTCTATGATTCTCTGTGATTATTGATAAATGAATCAGAGATGCATATGTTTTTGGGATCTTATGCAGCTTGCGTAGACATGTCCTTTAACATCTGATGAAGTGAGCTCTTGCTCATGAACTCTTATGCATCTCTGATTCAGTCAGTCTGTAACATGCATCGCTTCCCTGCCTTCTGCCAATACACAGTTAATTACAGAAATGGCCAACCTGTGAAACGAGTGTCACAAGTGGCATGGGAAGCCTTTGTGTGGCATGCAGCAGACTGAAAGGGGCCAGGCAGTACAGCAGCATCAGGAAGCGAAATCAAAACACAGAGCACAGGGCAGGGAGAAGAAATCAGAGCAGTAAGTCAGACAGGGGAAGGGGAATGGAGTGGTACTTGGGAGTGGGGGAGGGGGCATGGGGCTTAATTTGTGGCATGCCTGCCAAAAAGGTGATCCCCACTGAATTACACAAAGGGAGAACCACAGATATTAAGAGTCCTGAAACAACATTAACCTATCTGCATTAGCCATGTAGATTTATCTATTACTGTTTTTTGAAGCACTCCCTTCTCCCCTGTCAATCAGAAGCAAGTAAACTAACTTGAAAAAGAAGGTCTTTCATCTGGATTTTGTGCCCATCCACTTGCTATTAAGTTTAGCACAAATGTTCGGTGAGGAATGTCCACTGGTAGACTGTCTTCACTTGTGTCTGGTCGCCTTCCTTGTGACACACTGAACATAATCTGCAAGGGGTTTATAACTTCTGTCAAAACAGATATCATGCATTTATTAGAAATATTTTTACTACAAATAGATCTAGTTTACTATAGAATAACAAAACTGCATTTATTGTATTTAGGCATTTTGTTGTTTATAACATTAATTCAAGAGTAAGTTTGTACAGTACATAAAAAATACTGGTTCTGTTACCTGTTTGAAAAGTTTGAAAAACAGCTACCTATTCTTTCACAGTTTAAAAAAAAAACCAGTTTATCACAAATTAATCCTTATGGAGCTTTGCAATTACTACATATCAGCTCTAGCTATATCTCAATAAGAATAGAAAATAAACAAATGCTATAGAATACATTCTTACCTTCAAAGGGCTGTTTTCTTGACATCACTTCCCACACAATAATGGCATAGCTGTTTCAAGTATAAATGTATGTAGTTTTAGAACAATGTTAAGCACTGCTAATATGTTAAGCTTTGTACAATATACACGAAAATAAACTAGCCCAACAGTCATTTAAACACCTGATTACAATGATGCCCCCCATTTCATATATTTCATGAAAACCAACAGGAATATTTCTACGTGAGTAAAAAGCAATGTGCCATGTGCTTACTTTGTGTTTGATGGTTACATGGATTTCTGGAAAATTAAAGAACTGGGCCTACTTTTTAGTCTCTGACTGCATATCAAAATGTCACGAAAACATTGCTGCTTGAAACTGACTTCTAGCTCTTCTAACACATCAGGGACTTCCAAGTTTAAGAGGATTTATTTTCCAGTACTAACAATTCAACAGGCTATGATCTGCTACACTTGTGCTACTACTATGTTTTATGCACGTTTAAAACCTTTAAAGGGATGCAAAGGGCAATGAGGGGGAAACAGTCCCACAATCAGAACTTAGTTAATTCTACTGATTATGGACATGTGAGAATAGAAGGCAGATTCCTCTTCCACAGCTGTTATGAAGACCTCTCACGCGTGAAAAGTTTTTCAACACAAGCATTTGGATTTGTGCATGTATCCGAAACTCTCAGTATATCCAGAATGATGATTTCCATATGATACTGTGTCATTTTTCATACAATACTTGCTATAAGAGGAGATCATCCTAGTCTAAGCCTGCTTACCTACACTTTAATGACATTTTTCCCTATTCACTTCAATGGAAGAAGGAACAGGTTTGGTCTTAAAAGAACTCTATTATCCAAATATCGAAGTCAATATTTTAAAATATCAAACCAAAGATTTTTTTTTTATTTAAATCAAATTTAGTTTAAGAGTCCTGAAACAAAAAATCCATCTATTTAAAAATAGGTCAATTTAAATTAAAATTATTTATAGATCGTTTAGCTCAAAAAAGTTTGTCATAAGTTCATGTTTAATTTTAAATTAAATTAAAATATCAAACAGTGCATACTTATAATAAGAACAAGCAGCAGAAGGCTTCTAGGATATTACAATGATAGCTCCCTTTCCTGCTTTCCCAGTGAGTCTCTTCTGTCTCCTCATCTTGCCACACCTCTCAAAAGCTGAGCGTGGCAGGAATGTTCTCTCCCTCTGGGGATTCCAGAAATGCCAAGACTTCCTCTGTACCTTAAAGGGAGGAGCTAATAATGAGAGATAATGTTTTCTTTTGCAGGAAGCCAAAGCTTTGACTTAGCAAACTGAAACCAGATCTTACTCATGAAAGCTTACTATTGATCCCCTGCCCCCTTCCAGATAGAAGTCTCAAAAATGTCAACCGTTAAGAGGCAAGGTTTTTCATGCAGTATCTTTTATTGGATCTGCTATATAGCCAGGAGAGAAGTGTGACAAGCTTCTGGATACAATGCACCCTTCTTCTGGTCATCTGTCAATCAATCCATTGTGTCTACATTGCGTGGTTAATCTCTAGAGCTAAATATTATACTTACTCTAAAGTTTACCAGGAAAACAGGTTTTAAGAAGTCATATCATACCCATTTAGACTCTTAGAAATAATTTATTCTAGTTCATTATGGTCAAAATCCTTTAACAAATTTTACTTTTCAAATTGCTAAGCTGATTTTAGGATAACAGGCAGTACCTGTATACATCGTGCTTTACACTTGCACGGGTTTTCTGATTGGGATCATAGTCTTCAGGAGGCATGTAAATAATAGTCCCTCCCTCTGGCAGAGACTTGTCACCTCGTGATTGTGACATGGACACTATGCGCCATTTTGATAAGCCAAAATCTGCAATCTGGAAAAGGACAAAAGTCAGTCATTCGGAGACAGAGAGAGAGAACAGACCTCATCAATTCAGAAGTTGTTAAAAGTTATCATAAAAGGGTATATATGTCTTACTAGCAACATGAAACATCAGCCCTGATCCAGGGCTTGTGCTACCCCAGAGTATTAGTCTTATCCCATGTGTATTCTGGTGCCATGGCATTCTCTGCTTGCTGAAAAACTGTTCTTCACAATCTCAGCTTGCATTTACCCACCCTGTACCTAGCCCTGAGGATAAGGAAGAAAATCTTGAAAGCACGAGTATAAGAAGATGCAGCACTGTTTATCTTAGTTTGCAGAATGGGGTAATTTAGATCCTCTCAGACACTCTTCTATTATTTTTGTTGCAAAATGCACCATTTTCCTGAAAACAGGTGCTCCCTGCTGAAACTGCCTCTGGCTCCCTAACCTTTCCTAGGTAGCAGAGTTAATTAGCATACAATGGACATGCCCTGCACTTTTACATGGAGCTGGGTACCAAGGTGTCAGGGACCAAGAGACAGGAGCTCAAGTTTTGGCCATGAAGAAGTGGGAACCAGAAAGGTAGACCCCAACAAAACAGCCAAAGCTTGGGGTGCAGTGGACACAAAGCTCACTCGACAAGCTTTCCACTTTCCTGACACACAAGAAGAAAATGACTCTGAACACCACTACTGGATAACATTGCAAGAGCCGAGATATATGAACATGATTTTCACATGAGAATATGCTGTGAAAACACAAAACACCACACACAGAGTAAAAAGCAATTATTACTAAAATAGGATTAGTCAATCATTATTTTCATGGAGCCCGTTTCTCTCTGGGCCACAGACTATTTGTGCAGGGAAAGTGATAAGAAAAATGATATTTATGAAAGGAAACAGATTCTCTCATAAAATAAGGGAATTTGCAAGAATTAGCTTTTGACATCTTTGGGGGAGAGGAACAGTTTTAAAAATTATTTTCTGTGCTGTACTTCCTTGTGCCAGACCTCACATGTAAACTCAAGAGCATGCCCTCAGAAATCTTATTCATTTAGAATATCTGATGGAGACACAGTGCATGACAGATACATATTTTAGACACATCTCTCTTTTTTTCTAATAACATGCATCAGATAGATCTGTCTAGTATCACTGCTTCTGTCCCTCCCCCCCAACCCCCATCCCCGACTAGAAGGTAAAATCTTAGCCTGTTTTATTTCACACACAGGCAGATCAAAATACTAGTGCTTTCTAATAGCAAAGCAGCAATAGATTTTCAAACAAAGAATCTACAGAAAGATGTAATTGTACTTATTTATATAATATTAATAGTTACATATTATCTATGTAAATGAACTCGTTACTGTAAAGCTGTATTTTTTCAGATCCTTCATTTCAAATGTCCAACAATAAAACAATAAAAAAATTGCAAGAAAGTTTTATTTGTCTATTCAAATTATAAAAAGTGGATTTTTCACCACCGATATTGTAATGTCTTTATCTATGCATTATAATTTCCAAAAACTATAAATGGCACAAACCCTTAAAGTTAAGAGACTTTCTCAAATCATTTTGTGTTTTCCTTTGTGTTAAGGGAAAAATATAAAGATAAACAAAAGATGAAAGCTTCTATTCTGAGTTCCTATGCTTCTGGAAACCAAGAATGTGTGTTATGGAGCTACAGTTTAATGTTATTAAGCACCCCTGTGTCTAGACTATGGACATTATATCACATAATGCAACTTCTAGGAATGGGCCTGAGAAACCGGAACAGTAGGTGATTTCAGAAGGGGTCACAATCCTGTGAAACTGATACCACTCATGAATATTAGACCAGTTTTATTTCTTGCATTAAGTCATTATATCACTAATTCTTCTCCATTGTGATTCTTCTCCAATCATTTACATACATTTGCATATCTTACAGTTGTCTTATAACAGCACCCCTAATATGTTTATGCAACTGTACCTATGAAAACACTTCTGATTCTGAGCTAATTTGGTTATTTTCCTTTAGTATCTTCCTTCAGATATCCAAGATTTTCAAAAACTGAATTAAACATCTACTAACTACATTTCTTTTCCCTGTACATCATGTCACAAAGGTCCCAGTTATGGAAAGTCAGGTCGCTACTAAAGCCAGAAAGCTAAAGTCTGATTGGGTCTACCCCAAGTTTCACTGCAGTCACTGGACTCTGTCTATAAAGATTTAACTGCAAGATAGGAGTCTTTCTACACAACTCAGTCTCTTCTCACTTTTTTGCAATATTAAGAGGTACTGCAGTTCTCCTATGCATACTGAAGAGGAACACAGAGACTAAAATAACTTTACCTTCACATGAAACTCATTATCCAGTAAAATATTCTGGGTTTTCAAGTCATGGTGCAGCAATGGAGGATTCATGTTGTGCAGATAATTCACTCCCAAAGCAATTTCATACAGCATACGGAATCTCAGTGACCACGGGATGTGAGGATATACATTTTTCTACCATAGACAGAAATCAGCAAAGTATGATCTACCATTCAAATCTTCTATCATCATACAAAGATTTTATTAAAACAGGAAAATTACTTCAATAACAGAAGATCTTTTTAAAGGCTTGATTTATTCACTCAAAATTAAAGCAACAAGACTGACTGGTGTTATTTATTGTATTTACTCAAATCTAAGAGAACCCTGAATTTAAGACAAACCCCTGATTATTAGATTGTAGACATGAAAAATTGTACATTTCTTTTAATTTTCATGTCTATAATCTAGTTATTGGAGGGTCATCTTAAATTAATCCATCCCACTACTGCTACAGGGAAAGTACTAGCAGGGAAGGCAGCAGCTGTGAGGCAGGCAGTCTGCCCCATGCCTCTTGTCCTCCCCCCACCCCCTGCCACTTGGCTCCTCTATCTGCCCCTCTGCTGTCCCTCCTCACACAGTGCCTTGCCCCTCCTACCACTTGTCATGGAGCACCCGATCAGGCCAAGCAGTAGCGGTGGCTCTGGCTTCACCCTCCAGTCCCAGTTGGGGTCAAGGTTGGAGCCACAGCAGCTCCCCTGCTATTCTGCATGGCCATTCTCTGCACACCCCCTGCTCTGTGTCTCTTTCCTGGTGCTTCCTCTGTACCACATGCCCCTTCCCCAAGCCCTTCTATGTGCTCCTCTTGTTCTGTGCATCCCTTCCCCCCACCCCGAGCCCTTCCATGTGCTCCTCTTGTTCTGCGCATCCCTTTTTCCATGTCCCTTCTCCCACACTCCACTTGCTCCACATGTCCCTTCATCCATGCTCTCCCAGCCACCCTTTGCCTGTGCTCCTTCCAGCACTGTGAACCCCTTCCTCTATGCTCCCCACAGCACTGCATGCTCCTTCCCCATGCTCCCCTCATGCTGTACACCCCTTTCCTCGTGCTCCCTCCTGTACCACATGCCCCTTCTCTGCACAAGGGAAAGGGCATGTGGTGTGGGGGGAACAAGGGGAAGGGGCACATGGCGTAGGTGAAGCACAGATGAAGGGACATGTGGTGTGGTAGGAGCACAGGGAAAGGGTGTGGGGAAGGGATCCTCCACATGTCCGTTTCCCCAAGTCATTTTCCTGCACCCCCTCCATAACCTCCTCTCTCTCTGCTCATCCTTTCCCCTGCAATCTCCATTCCACTTTTCCCCCCCAAGGTCCTCCCACACCAGGCACCCTTTCCCCATGATCTCCCACACATCCCCTACCTGCCACATGAGCCACCATAGCACCCTCTGGAGCCGCAGCAGCTGCTTGCCTGGCCTGTACTCAAATGTAAGACATGATGGTCTGCCCCCACCCCAGTGCTGAATGGTGAGAACATCCATGTCTTATATTTGAGTAAATCACTTATTACTGTGCTTCCATTCTTTTGCAGTTATACTCTATCGATTCAAGATCACTGAACAAGCCGGCTGTATTACCAACACATTTACTATGTGACTTAGTGTTTATGAGTACATGCAACTCAAATATAGAACTTTTTATACATAGAGCCAAAGCATTAAACTAAACAAAAGAATGACAAATATTGTATTTCTATTTAACAAATGGGAAAAGAGAAGAACAAAGAAGAAAAGTGATATTTCTTAGATCAGCCACAGGCCAGTGGTGGAAGCAAAAACTCAACCTACACCAGAGATACTCAACCCCCAGCCCATGGGCCAAATCTGATTCGTGGAGCCATGGCATCTGGCTTGTGGGACTCCCTGTGGGTTAAAAAATGTGATGGTAGGAGAGAGGTGGCAATAAATGCTGCCATTGCTTCCTGCTGCCCAATTTCGAAGCTGCACGGGGCAGGGCTGGGCCACTGCCGTGTGGCTGGATCAGACCAGGTTGGGCCCAGGCCATTGCTATGTCATCAGATCCATGTCTGGTCAGACTGCTGCTGCACAGCCAGATCAAGGTCTGGTTACAGCCTGCCCCATGTACTGTATCAAACCCCCTACCATATAGCCATATTGGGCCCTGGCTCTGCCCATCCCATATGCCAGATCAGCCACCCACAGCATAGTTGGATCAGCCCTCACATCTGCCCTATGCACCAGATCAGGCCCACTGCTCAGATCTGGCCTACAGAGGGATCTGGCACCACCCACCTGACCTGTGGGCAAAGAGACATTGGGCACCACTGCCCTCTTGTTAAAATGTAATGGGTATGAAACACACTCAAGAGCCAGGAAATTCAAAATGGTCATTAACACATTAACTACATCATTCACTCATGCCATTATGAAAAATGAACAACTGAGTCGCTTAAGACCTAGGGTATTCCTACACTACTGCAATAGAAGAGACTTGCATCATGTAGGAATACATAAACCTTGAACTACCTAGGATACCAGCAGCTGACTAGTCACAACAGCATGGAGTTTGGCACAGGCTAATCTACCTCGCCGTGACTGCAGAGACACATTATAAATTACTTTTAGATGCACAACTTCTGACTTGCATCACTGAGTCATAGGCCTACTTTAAAGTTTTGTATCCAGGCTCACAGCTCCCTAGTGGCAGCAGAACCCCTTTCTGCTAGCAGAGTAACACCTCTGTGAGTAACAGAAGGTTTCTATCCCCACCCAGAAGTTAACAGAAAGAGCATGTAGATGTGCTGCACTTTTTGCTGGCTACTTTAAAAGCTGGTACCTCCCACAGTACACTGAGTGTTTTGCTGACACGGCAACTGTGCCTTGTGCTCTGAGTGTTTACCACAGTGGCTGCTCTGGGCTGGCAGAAAGATTTCTAAAGTAGATAAACTCATTATCTTTAGTCTAAAAACTGGCTGTAGTAAAGAGAAAATTAATGCATATTTACATGAGGCCAATAATTCTGGAGGACAGAAATAAGTTCAGGTATTAGAGCTTGCATTCCAGCTTCTACTTACTAGTAAATACTGAGATCTTGCAATTATTTTTAAATTCACCACTCATTTTCCTGTATTTTTTCTTTTAAAATCCTGATACTAGGGTTGGCATAATGTGGTGTACTGCTGCACCCAAGGAGAGCTCCACTGACTTCAGTGAGGCTCTTTATTGATGCCAGGGGGCTGACTGACCATAGTAAATTGTAGGCCAGGACTTAATGCCTTCATTTCCTTTTAAATGTTTACTACATTACTTCTGCCAAACATAAAAGCACAACTTATTTAAAATAAAATAGAAGCTACATGCATGTGACTTTAGAAAAACACTGTAAACTTACCTCATGTAAAAGTTGGTTTAATGATCCATTTGTCATGTATTCTGTCACTATACCCAGAAATTCAGGTTCATTGCATATTCCAAGAATTGGTAGAATGTAACTGAATCTGGCTTTGTGTAAAATCTCTGCTTCTTTTAAAAGGTTGTTTCTTTCGCTGTAGGTTAGAAAAAAAATGTAATTACTACAGCCATACTCAAACACATATTATGATCCGGCCCCTTATAACTGAACACAATAATGTATGTGAGAAAAGAAAATGCCAAATAAGCTTAACAGACAGATCTAAAGTTCACTGAACATACTTTGTAAAACTTACATTCTTACAGAACGTTAAAACTGATGGTACTCCTATTTTCCGCTACATCATTTTAATACAAATTATTGCAAAAAGACTGACACACATATCAATCTGTAAAAGAAATATAATCTGAAACAACAACAAATTACTGGATCTGAGAGAGGGATACAGACTGTAGCTGTGTTGGTCTATAGGCAAAAGGAATCGGAACTCTTGGTAGAGGTGATTTTTTTTTTCCCACCAATCACATATTTGCACAAAAAAAAAAAATAAATAAAAATAAAAATCTGTACTTGCAAGCTGTCGGGGGCACACGCCCTTCTTCAGGTATAGGAGAGTGCAAAGGTTGTAAAATTTCTCCTGGGTGGAAATAAAAATTCATATTTCACAGAAAATATGAATTTTCATTTCCACCCAGGAGAAATGTTACACCCTTTGTACTCTCCTATGCCTGAAGAAGGGTGTGTGTGTCTGACAGCTTGCAAATATAGGGGTATTTTTTTTGCAAATATCTAGTTGGTCTAATAAAAGCTATCACACCTCTACCAAAAGTTCTGATTCCTTAGATCTGAGAGAGAAAGATAGGCTTCCCCAAGCTAAATCCCAAAACAATATTCAGTATTGGGCTTTGCTGTAGACAGGAAACCAGTGTAGATATTATTTCCACTCATAATATGTTTAATTTTTTTTTTTTTTTAAGTTGAAGGGGTGTCTCACCTTGCTTTGGATGACATGGCATTTAGAAACATTAAGAAGCAAATTTACCATAGTGAGGCAAAAAAAAGGATGAGTTCTGACTGAACTCTGGTCAGGCATTACTGTGGCAAGTTTTCAAAAGTAAGAGCCAAGCATGTTTACATACGTGAAAGGGAAGTGGCAAGAGTTTGGATGATGAAACACTCAATAACTTGTCCTTAGTTTCTAATATTTAGCATATTATATCACATGATTGGGAGTTCCTTGCTTTGATAACTTTTGTCTTATCTCAAGAGTCATTTCTTAACTTTTTTAATAGTTTCCATGTGCTTTCACAGTGTGGAGAACTGAAGAAATATCATCCTGTTCTCAATGCACCTCTATGACATATCCTGCTTAAATGCATTACACTAAATCTAAAGAGGTTGTTAAAGAAGCCAGGCAGAGAAGGTGCCTGAATAACCATCTCCTGAATAAAGAATATCACTACATACAAAGTGCCTGAGTTTATAGCCATCAGGAGGGACTTAGCCACAATCAGGGCACAGAGCTGTTATACTAAGGGTGAGAAGAGGAAGATCTGAAGACAATGATTTTCTTAAAAGACTAATTTCTTCAGATAACATGGAAAGTGTTAGCAAGCATGCTGTAACAGAGGACACAAACATCAAGTTATTTCTTTTCTACCTAGGGCACGGATCAACAACCTATGGCTCGCAGGCCAGATCAGGCTCACAGAGCTATTGGATCCTGCCTGTGGATGTGGAGCTTTGGGTGGCATCCAGCAGGCAGGCACCTCAGCTATGGGAGCTGTCCTTGTGCTCCTACAGGAAGACGCACTGAGGTGGGTCATTCTGGCTGGCAGCCAGAAAAGGCTGCTGCCTGCTAATCTAGGGGAACGATACAAAAGCTAAAAGCAGGTAAAACAGAATGCATATAGGACTCTCATTTTCAGTACCATTTTAAAGTACTGTGTGCTTTTTGGCAAAGCCAATCACACTTTGTTTTAGAGAAGCTGCTTCTGGGTCACCACATACTATTACTATGTACAGGCTCCTAAAGGAAAACTCTGCATTCCCCACCCATGGCCCCACCAAGTCCCAGGACCTCCTGGTCAACCTTGTCCTGGCTCTGGCCAAGCTGGACATCTGTAAGGCCAGGAAAGAGGCTCTGGCTGGGAGGAACCCAGGCGAGTGTGGGGCTGCTTTCCTGGCACTCCTCCGCTCACAATTCTGGATGGAGTTTCACTGGTTAGTGTCTACAGGCTCCCTTGACTCCTTCAGGGGGCAGTGGGTGCCAGCCGGTGTGCTGTTTGGTGTCCACTTCTGTAGCCCTAGTTTTTAACTTATGACATCATTTCTGTTCCTGACTTCTTTTTTGTTGTGCCCGACGTTTAGCTGATGTGTCCTCAGTGGCCTCTCTTCTTAACAAGAGGCGTATACATTTCGTAATGGGCTACGGTCCATGAGTTTTTTTGGCACATCAAACAAGCCAAAAGGAAAACTCCGCATCCTGCACCCATGGCCCCACCAAGTCCTGAGAACGTCTGGTCAACCTCCTCCTGGCCCTAGCTAAACTGCTAGCCATTTATCGGACCAGGAAGGAGTTTCTGGTTAGCAAGACCCCTGATGACTGCAGGGCTGTCTTCCTGTCCCTCAGCCAGTCATGTCTCCAGGCAGTTTCACTGAGCAGTGTCTACCGGCTTCTCAGACTTGTTCGAGAGCAGTGGGCATGGGCTAATGAGCTCTGCTCAGCTGGAGCACTTGTTATTAACCACCAACCCAAACCCCACTCGTTTTCCCTTCTGTAGTGCCCTGCAATCTATTTATGCATGGTTAGTGATCCCCAAAAACAACAGGAGAGAGAGCTAAGAGTTTCTTTGTAAGCCTTGCCCAATGCTTATGTGCATCAATTGGCCTAAATGGAAACTCAGCAGGCCAAAGGTTGCTGCTACCCCTGCAAAAGCATCTGTGTGGGCAAGGGGGGTAGGGCGGAGGATTTGTAACCAGTCATAGCCACAGTCAGAGAGCGTCTGGATCTGCCCAAAGGGAAGTTGAGCTGGTGACTTAAAAAGCACTTGACCGGGCAGCACTTGAGATGCCGGAGGCTGCGACCTACCTAGAGACAGAAGCGGGCATATCAACACTGAGCCACTAACTGTACCCCAGGCAGCCAAAACTAAAACAGCTAAAACTCAACTAACCAATGTCTGGCAATTCAATTAAGAAAAATAATATAAGGAGGCAAGAATAAGAGTATAATAAGCCAGGGCAGGGGGGGTTGGACTAGGTGGCCCCTGCAGGTCCCGGCCAGCCCTACTCCTCCAGGAGAACCAAGCTTGCCAAGATGAACTTTTCCAATTATGTTAGTCTAATAAAAGATATCTGATTGACCCAAACAACCTTGCCTGCCCCAGCATGGCTACAACCTACACCAGTGAACCGCTGGACCTGAGGGGGGGGGG
>NW_005841961.1:3095714-3096072 GCF_000455745.1 Alligator sinensis | reverse complement strand
GGAGAGGCGGGCCCGGCGAAGTGATCTGAAAGGACCACTCCTCTGAGCAGCTTCAGATGGAAAGACGCCACGGGGCCACCGCCAGGGCTGTCACCCTTCCTCGCAGGCAGGGGCGGCCAAGCTACGTGTGTCCCAGGGCTGCCTCGTGCGGGGTGCGGCGGAGCAGAGCAGCAGACCGAGCAGGGGAAGGCGAGGCCCGGGCGGGAGCCCCGGGCTGGGCCCTGCTGCGGTGGGACGGGGAAAAGGCCGCGACCGCTCAGCGCTGCCGCCCCCCGCGGGCCGGGCACGCAGCACACCCCCGGCCCCACACCCCGGCCCCGGATGGCGGTACCTGTCGAGCAGCGGCCCCCGCAGGCAC
>NW_005841961.1:3083153-3095338 GCF_000455745.1 Alligator sinensis | reverse complement strand
GGTTTGTGGGTACCCCCACATCTGCCCTGGCGCACGCCTGCCTGGAGTGCGCCAGGCTGTGCCCCCTTCACTGCCTTCACCACAACCACCTGCTGAGGCGACTCCCTGCACCTTTTTGTTGACGGCCTCCGAAGCCGTGGCCCTACCAAATCCTGGGACCTCCTGGTCAACCTCCTTCCGGCCCTGGCCCAGCTGCCAGTTACCTGACTAGGAAGGAGGCCCTGGCCCAGAGGACCCCCAGTCACTGGCGACACATAGGGGGTGCACATGCACCCCCCGAGTATGGCAGCCACCAACAGTGCTGGCTGAGCCTGTGGGCAGTTGCTGCTCATCACAACCCTCCCTTGCCAGCGACACTGCCGGTGGCATCTAGGGGCGGTCACCAACAGCGAGTTGGCACTTGCCACCAACACCGCTGCGGCCACCTGCGGGCGGTCCCTGATCAGCCCCCCCTTGCTTGCATCATCAGCGTGGCTGCCTGCAGGTGGTCTGTGTTCACCACCGCGAAGGCCCCGCCACCGGCGCTGCTGCCTGTGGGTGGTCACTGCCCCTCCAGCCTCAGGAGGCACGAGGCGTTCATGCCCCCAGATGCTGCAGGGCCTCTCATCTGGTCCCATCTCGGGGCAGAGTTTTGCTGGGCAGTATCCACTGGCTCCTTGCGCTCATTCCAGTGGGTGCTAGCCAATGTGCTCTGCTCGGTGTCCCTCTTGGAGTACTTATCAACCTTTGCCCCCCACTCCCATCTGTTATTCTTTTAAGTTGACCCCGGAACAAAGTTGGCACACACCTGGTGCTCCCCCTAACAACAGGTGGGACTAACTATTCTTGTGTGGGCACATGCCCAGGCTCTTTTTGTGCTTCAAATAGGCCTGGCTAGAGGGTCTTGCACTTCTGGTTAAGGTCAGACCAGTCACCAACCTGGGGGTCAGGAAGGAATTTTAGCCCATAGTTAGATTGATACAGATTGGGGGGGGGGGGTGCAGTTCTGCCTCCCTCTGTAGCACGTTAGATTTGGGTTTGTACAGGCTGCTTGGTTAGGGGTGATCCTGGGGGAGGGGAAGGGAAGGGCAGATTAGATGACCTTGAGAGGTCCTTTCCAGCCCTGCTTTTCTATAATTCTAGATTTTGATCATGTGTAAATACTGGAGAAGGAAACACCAGGATATGCTTGGCAATCTGGTAGTTGCACCAGATGAAAAAGCAGACCTTTTAAACAAATTCTTTGCCTCCATACCAGGATTCAGGATGGACTCTGGAGAGACTCCATCAGGCCTGGGGTCAGGGAGGACCGAGTTAGGGAACTTCTGGAGGGGCTGGATGTGTTCAAATCAGCAGGTTCAGATGCTCTCCACCCCTGGGTGCTGAGGGAATTGGCAGGGGTTATCGCAGGGCCCCTGGCACAGCTTTACAAGCACTCATGGTGCTCTGGCCAGATGCCAGAAGATTGGAAGAAGACCAATGTGGTCCCCATTTTCAGAAAAAGGTGGGAGGACCCAGGCAACTACAGGCCCGTTAGTCTTACTTTGATCCTGGGGAAGCTCTTTGAGAAAATTATCCAGGAGCACATCTGAGAGGGACCAGCAGGGAGGATGATGCTCATGGGCAACCAGCATGGGTTCATTAGGGGCAGGTCCCATCAGACCAACCTGATTGCCTTCTATGATCAGGTCACAAAATCATTGGATGCAGGTGTCGCGGTGGATGTAGTCTTTCTGGACTTCAGGAAGGCCTTTGAAACTGTCTCCCACCCCATTCTCATTAAAAAGCTAGGCGAGTGTGGCATTGATGCCTACACAGTCAGATGGGTCACAAATTGGCTGAGGGGCCGCACCCACAGAGTGGTGGTGGCTGGGTCACAATCGACCTGGAGGGATGTGGGCAGTGGAATCCCCCAGGGCTCGGTCCTCGGGCCCACAATGTTCAATCTCTTTATTAGCGACTTGGACAAGAGGGTGAAAAGCACCTTGTTCAAATTTGCTGATGACACCAAGATTTGGGGCAAAGTGGGCAGGCTAGAAGGGATGGACAGGATACACCTGGACCTGGACAGGTTACAGGGGTGGGCAAATGTGAATAGGATGGGATTCAATACTGACAAGTGCAGGGCACTGCACTTGGGCAGAAATAACCAGCAGCATACCTATAGGCTGGGGAACTCCCTTCTTGAAAGCACAGTGACAGAAAGGAATCTTGGAGTCATTGTCGATTCTAAAATGAACATGGGCCACCAGTGTGAGGATGCGGTCAGTAAGGCTAACCACACCTTGTCATATATCCACAGATGCAGCATGAGCAGGTCCAAAGAGGTGATCCTCCCCCTCTGTGCGACATTGGTCAGGCTGCAGTTGGAGTACTGCGTCCAGTTCTGGGAGCTGCACTTCAGGAGGGATATGGACAGCATTGAGAGGGTCCAGAGGAGGGTCACTTGCATGATCGGGGGGCGGCAGGGCAGACCCTACGAGGAGAGGCTATGGGACCTGAACCTGTTCAGGCTTCACAAAAGAAGGCTGAGGGGCGATCTAGTGGCTGTCTATAAACTTACCAGGAGGGACCAGAGGGAAATGCGTGAGACCCTGTTCCCCCGAGCACCTCCTGGAGTAACAAGGAATAAAGGCCACAAGTTGATTGGGAGCAGGTTCAGGCTAGACATCAGGAGGCACTACTTCACAGTCAGGGCGGCTAGGATCTGGAACTAGCTTCCTAAGGAAGTGGTGCTGGCTCCTACCTTAGGGGTCTTTAAAAGGAGGCTAGATTATTACCTAGCTGGGGTCATACGAGCTTAAATTTACCAGGGGTCATGTAAGCCCACTATTCGTTCCTGCCCAGGGCAGGGGGTCAGACTTGATGATCTGCTCAGGTCCCTTCTGACCCTACATCTATGACCCTATGAACCAAAATAGGGTGCCACAGCTCAGTCTTCATCGCCCTCAGAAAGTCAGATGGCAAAGCCTTTGTCCATATGGAATCCTTTGCAATTTGCCACTTTTGCTTGACAGATTCCCTCTTCTTTCCCCCACCCTTACCACTAGACAGAACAGTAGAAATTGGGTAAGTGGTGACTGCCAAGGAACTCATTTGAGTTAGACCGGATGTGGTTTGGAAACTGGGCCCCAGCAGTCATGAGTGTGAACTCTCCCTTCTTTTCCCTTCCAGCTGCTTTCAGCTTTGCTGTAGAAATATCCACTTGCAAATACCAGTACATCACAGGGACAGTCCCAAGGCATGTGCAATGAGACTTCGTTTTTTAATATGGATTTATTTTCTATAGAAATGTTCTGTATACTGCAATTTTAAAAGATTAACTAAGAATTGAATTTATCTGCAGTTGCCCTACTACCGCAAAGATTTATTTTCTTTATTTACTTTATTCATATGCTTCTCTTTACTGGTACAGGTATCAGGGCCTGTATTTGCATATTTAGCAAATATACTATAGTTCTCCTAATTCACCTTTTTATTCAAGTTAAAAACATATATAGTACTTTAACGGAAATGATGGACTCACAGTGATAAATTAATGGAATAGAGTGCAGGGCAGAGTGAATCACATGCCTAGCCCTCTATATGTATGAATACTCCAGGGTAGAGAAGAATTAATATAGACATACTCCTTTAAGGTAGCTCCCAGTAGAGGTGTGAAGAGAAGAATGTCATGGCTATGGAGACAATCATTTTTCATCTTTCATTTTTAATATATTCCTGAATGTGCATGTATAGATTTCTACTTATGTACAAGTAATATTGTATTATGTCTTATTGCTTGTGCTTTGATATGTAAAACATTCTCATAAAAATATGTATATAATACATGAGGGTATTCATCTTAATTTTTGTATTCATTACATTTAGAATGGGAACTACCTCAAATGCTGTGATGCTTTGGTACTCCCTTCAGTGGGAACAGGGTGTTTAATTGTATTTCTCATTATAACTGTTTAAATTAAATAACGTGTTTCTTTTGGGGGAAGGGTAGGAGGGGTGGGATTTTGGGAACAGCCTGTGAGAGAGGGAAATATGGGTTGGTGGGTTGTTAGGAAAGAGGGAAGGGGATGTCGTGGGTGTGAGGCAGGGAGGGGGAGTGGGTAGAAATGCGAGGGAACCTGGAGGAAAGTATTTTTGTTTTCATTTACAGAGATAGGATGCAAGGTTGGGTGGGGCAGGAGAGGGCACATGAAAGGGAGGCTGCCTTCTTGGGGGAACTGCAGTCAGTGGGTGGGAGGTTTGGTTACCATAATTATGAAGTTGAGGGCATTTTGTGGGCAGTTTGTTTTGTTACATTTTATTTTTAAATATTTTATTCTGTGTTTAAGTTATTTGTCTTTTATTGTCACCTTCTGTAACAGGGGGACTTCTCAGGGCCGATCTCAGTGTGGCCTACCCACCTGTTTCTGGGCTAACTGCCCGCTTTCTCACCCACCACACCTTGTTGGAATTAATTAGTTCAATGATGTAATTAAGTGGGAAGCTGCCCATTTCCTGCCCCAAGCCTCGCTGATGGCATCTATAGTTCTCACAATCACAGGCCCCCACGCTGGGCCCCAGCATCCTACTAATTGAACCCCTTCTGTATTCCTCTCTTCAGGCGGCCGATTCCGCCTTCATCCTCGGCAAATGCGGCTCCCTTAGCTGCTTCCTTCTCACGGGTGTGGTCCCCCCCACCGGGACCTTGGGCTACTAGTCCTGGCCCACCTCCAGGCCAGTGAGAGCCCCAGGCCCTCAGCTCTTGGGTGTTCCTCGCGGTGGGCCCCTGGCCCTTCGACCCTTCCAGTCCTGGCCCCAGCATAGGCCAGTCAGGGGAAATGTCAGACAGGTTCGTGAGTCCATGGGCTCACTCTCTTCCTCTGGGGTCCACCTTCCAGACCCTCCGAACAAGGGGTAACCCACCCGGTCACGGGGGCTAGGGCTTAAGGCGCCCTGACCTGCCTTTCCCCGGGGTGGTAACTGGCCTGGCATTTCCTGGGGGCTCCCATGCCACTGGGAGCCCCCCCTAGGCCACCCACTCCCAGCAGGGTGCAGTTTTAGGTCATGCCCAGGACCAGGAGCCTCCTGACCATCCCCTACAGCTCCTCTCTTACCTCTGGATGAGCCCTGTAGCCAGGCGGTGTTGTTGCCTGGCCTCCAGCGGCAGAACTGCCCTGTTTGTATGGGCAGCCCCAGATCCAAAATGGCTGCCCTCAGGCACCTGGCAGCTGCCGGCTCCAGGCCCTTAAAGTGGCAGGCACCCACAGTGCCCTGCCACAGCTTCCCTGAGTCTTTTTTTGGGAAGGGCAGCGTATAAATCTAATAAATACATTTAACAGAGAGTGGTAAAAGATACAGTTTTGATAGGGACAGTCTATGGACATTCATCACTATAATGAAGATTTACAGGTGTCACATAAAACGTAAATTATGAATCTTGGTATCCATTTGTTGTATATTTAATATGTTATACAACATTTAAGAACACTTAATAGAAGAGCAAGAAAACAATAGTGATTAAAAATGTAGGAAAGCACTAACTAAACTGCCAAAGTTCATTTCATTTTTTACGAAAAATAGTACAGAAGAATAGCAATATATAACAATATCTTTTCTTCTCAGTGCTTTATCCCTTACTGAATAATATCACTTTAAATTAAAGTCCATTAACATTATAGATTATGTTCACAATAATGCATGATTATAGCTAGCACACCTTTGGCAATCTATTCTATTAATCATTAGTGACTGAAGTTAGCCATAAAACTCTCAATGACTGGGCCATGATTTCACCTCAGGACTATGTTAAATTACTCCCAGAGTTGCATACAAAGTTGATTAGTTTCAGTGAGAGCCTGACTATTGACTTGGGCTTTAGGTTGGACACTACAACAAAGTAGTTTTATGACATTGGGTTTATTTCTATCTGGTGGATAGGAGCTGTCCCACTTTCTCTGCAATAAATAGAAAATAAATGCGACTGGCTGCTGCAGTCTTTCCTGCTGCTAACAGCTTTTTTTTAAATTTTTTTTTGAATAAGTGAGTTTTTGATTGGGTAGGACTTTCCCTTGTTAAAATATGTAAGATGACAAAGGAAAGAGTTTTTTGATAAGTTTGATACAAATTCTCTGGTAGCAGATACATTGATTTATAGAGCTGCATATTTTGGATTTAATATACTGAAGGCCACAGTTGAATTCATACTCCAGTGTTCAGGAAAAACAAAAAAGAGAGTCTGGTGACCAAAGGAGAATTTCCAGAGCATGACAGTATAGTATCTGGCAGCACAGGGAGAATTAAGAAGAAATCTGAACTGGCTTCTGGAAAATCCCATGTTTCCTTTGGTCTTTTATATGGCATTCTGCCAACTAATTCAGACAGCATAGGTTGCTTAGGGTTTTGTACTATGTTAAATTTAAATTTGTGTGGCATAAATTGAGGTTAGCAAAGAAAGAGTTGGTTTTGTATTTTCACAGTGGCAGAAAATTGCAAACTGGAACTTTAAAAGCTTTCATTCTAAGACATCATTAATGCTGAAATCTACTTCTTGACAATTCATCAGCAGATGCACAATATTTCTCTGGGAGGAATCTAATAATACAAAGGATAATTAAAAGGTAAAGTTTGTAAGTGCTGCAATTCAGTACACCAAATATGTTTTATTTGACATTATGTTTTCTGAGATAATTTATCTAACAAATGGTAAAAAAAGGCCACATCAAGCCCCTGAATTATACACACATCCATGCCTCTCTCTATATACCAAGGTTAAGTGCAGATGTTTGAAAAGCGCAAGGTGGAATTGATCACACTTACACAGGTTTCTGTAAGTGGTGGAGGTTAGTTTGGGAGTGACTAGAACACACGTTTACCCTTTGGTTTTGCTGGGTGTTCAGGCTGCCTGCACTGGTCTTAGCCAACAGGGTGGGTGTGCTCCCGCATGCCTCCCAGCAGGCTCCCTGGGGTGCTGAAGACTGTCAAGCGTAGTTGAGTACAGCTCTGCTGGGCCATCCTTGATTGGCTGTAGGGCATGGGTGAGCACACTTGCCTCCTTCCCTCCCATCATTTTCAGCCACAGGCATCTATCAGCTACAGCAGGGGCAGGCAATTATTTCAGGCGGAGGGTCGCTTACTGAGTTTTGGCAAGGCATTGAGGGCCACATGACAGGCAGCCAGGGGCAGATAAATATTAACTTTCTAAATTTTTTAGGGGCCCCACGGACCGGATAGAATGGCCTGGCAGGCTGCATCTGGCCCGCGGGCTAGATTTTGCCCACCCCTCAGCTACAGGCAGGTCGCCTGTTTCCTGCAGTCTGGTTGTGCTCCCTGGGCCTGTACCCACTCACAGAGGGCATAGGGATGCCTGGGTGGGCTCCTAAACACTCACCCAGGGACTGCAACCCCATGAGTAGGCACAGTGCTAGGGAGCCTGATGGGGCTGCAAGGCATGGCCAAGCACCCGTTGCCCCCATCCCTCCTCCTCATTGTCAGCCGCTGTACTGACTTGGCTCTGTGCGAGCCTGGGGGCAGGCAGGGTTGGCTGGGCACTCAGCCAGAGCAACCAAGCATGGGGTGAGTGGTAGTGTACCTCTCTGCAAAAGGGGACTAATGGGGGTCCTCAATGGTGCCTGGGATGCCAACGGACTGCTGTATACGAATCAATAGGGGATCTGGTATAGAAGTTCAATTACCCAGTCTAACTTAAAATTGATTAACTCTGAATGTACATCGATCCTAGTCTATCTTAGACTGGGTTTCACCATTTTTAAATCAGTCTATGTGCACCAACTTTTTATACTGGTATGGGTATAGACCAGTTTCTGAGCACTTATACCAGTAAAAGTGTAATGTCTGTACCTGGTCCAAGAACCTAACTGAATATAGCAAAAACAGGATATTACAGTACTTTATACTGACTGTCTGTCAAACAAGCCTCAGTTATCCAAGCCACATTTTATCTACGAAGGTGTGTGTTGTCCGTCTGTTCCAGTTTCAGTTCTGCTCATTGCTGTAATGTTTGAAAGACAACAAACTAGTACATAACATATTTTAATAAAACTTCCCTGCTTTGACAATCATTTGAGATCTCCCATATTATTTTTACCTTTAACACTATACAATACAAAAGATACCATACTTGAAAACATGTAAGTATTAAAGGTCTCTTACTCTGTTTACATTCTCTGGGATACTTTAGCTTTTACTGAAAACAGGATCCATTAGATATAGGTCCAAATCTACCTGCAGCAAAAAAATCAGTACTAGATTCAGTGGTAAGCAGTAACAACTTGCCGTTTCCCATCCCCCTTCCCCACCTTTCCTATTTTTTCTGTATATTAAAGACTGAAAAACACCTGCACAATTGTGCTCTAGTTCAACAGTTACATGTCAGACTTCAGTTTCTGTTTGTACAACTGCAGGAGAGCATTCTTTGTTTTCAAACTTGGCTCCTACTCTTGTAATATAAATGCCTTATATCAGTGCTCAGACTGTGTTGGTGGTGGCTTCCCAGGTGGATGACTAATGAGAAGCATAGCATAATAAATTAGATTGCTAAAGCTAGTGTGTATTGGAGGGGGTGGGTAGGTAAATTCCCCATGTTTGTGGTAACTTGTGTGTGCCTTTGCAATCTTGCTAATAAGACTGAGGAACTGGATTTTTTTCAGTCAAAAAGTCCCTGTTTTTTCAGAAAAGAGAGAATTTTTCAGGAAGCTTCATTTAAGCAACTTTCTGGTGTATTGATTAAAAGATTTTAAAAGTCACTACATACTGGACATTTGAATACCAAAGGAAGTTTGAGCTTGTGTTTGTCATTTCAGTGTGATGCAAGGTTATCATGATTATTGCTCCATTTAATAATGCTGACATGAAGGAACACACACAGGCTCTGAATTTAACAAGCAAGGTTCCTAATACTTCAGTCTGGCCAAATTGCACTGAACGCAGGAACTGAACTGGAGGAAGTAACTACATAGTCCCTCCCTGATCCTGGAACTGGCTGCCAGATCAAGTTGGAGCAGCTTAGCTGCCTAGCTATAAAATTTCTTACAATGACCTCTGGAAGAACATAGTATATTAAGCTGTAATTTGAAACTCTGCAGTTTCCAATACAGGAGATGAATACCATACAGAAAATTAACTCTTAGACTAATAAAGACATTAACTAGAAGATTTGATAAATATCTCAAGTGTTACTGTCTTAAATAATAATACAGGATTAAGTGTAAACTCTCTTCCTGACACTGTTGCTATTTGAATGGAAACAACATAATCCATAGTTTGCCATCTGTTTGATTTTGCAGTATGATATGAGAACAGCTTTCAGCACTGCTACAATGTAACATAATGTGGAAAAAAAGCAAAGTTAGAACCTAGCTTAGACATGTAGAGCTCAGAGCCCTCTCCCTCTGCCTTCAGTTGTTATATGGGATGCAATGGAAAATTCAGTCTTCCAGTAACATTTACATGTTGTTTTAAACAGCTTCCAAGAAACTTTAGAGTCTGCAGCAGGTTATCAACCCAAGAAATACTTTGTTATTGACGATCCGCAATTTTTTTTTTTTTTTTTTTTTACAGACACGCGTGTAACAGAGAGCCTGGACCTATCTGCTATTTTAAGAGAGAAGCAGCACAGAGAGAGAGAGCACTGCAGGCCAGGCAGGATGCAGCTACTACAGGTTTCCATAGTAACTGGGCAATGAGCCCAATTAGCAGTCACCTGCAGGCAGCCCAGGGTAGTCTCCTGACTGAAGCAGGCAGAGGCCTGGGAGACATATAAGCCCAGGGACTGAGCTACCAAGGCAGTCAAGCCCTGCAAGCCACAGGGGTAGGAGCTCTTGGCCAGGAGAGCTACCAAGGAATACTAGATGGGCTGCTTTGCTGCCTTGGATTCCCAGTGAGCAAAGGCAGTGGAAAAGGGGGAGGATAACAGGGCTAAGCTCCCCACAAATGCGGGGCAGTGGCAGGGCCACAAGGCAGCCCAGCAGCAAGCTTCCGGCAGCCGCAGCAGGGGTGGGGAGGGGCATGCATGCAGTCGGTATGGGCAGAGTGGGGGTGGGGCTGGGGCTGGGGCAGGCCCTACATAGCTGTGGTGGGGTGCGGGACTAAGTCAAGAGTGACTTGCCTGCACGGTGAGGCTTCTGCTGCTATGTGCACCCTGGGATGCATAGGGGAGGAGGGTGCCCCGGATTTGTGCAGGGCAGAGCAGGCTACTGGTGTAGGCTGGAGCCAGGGCTGTGCTGGGTTTTTTTCTGGTGGGAGGGCTGGGCTGGACTGCACTCAGGGTGGGTGGTAGTGGTGGTGGTACTGGGAGGGGGGGGGGCTTCAGCCACCCCAAAATTCACTATAGCCCCCTCAACTCCCCTCCCAGCGCTGTTGCCACCTGTCCTGAGCACAGTGTGACCCAAACCCCCACTGGGAAGAGCCCACTGCAGCCCAGTCCCAGTCTCCAGAGGCAGCCTGTCCTTGCCCCACACAGATCCCAGGCCCATGCCCCTCATGCTTCCTGTTGTGCTTGCAGCTAAGGGAGCCACCACCCCATCCCTACACTGGGCAGCCCCTGAACAAGCCACTCACGGCTCTGTCCCACACCCTGCCCTGGCTGTGCAGGGCTTGCCCCAGCCCCAGCCCCAGCCCTAGCCCCACTCCCTCCCTCCC
This sequence comes from Alligator sinensis, assembly GCF_000455745.1. Taxonomy (NCBI): domain Eukaryota; kingdom Metazoa; phylum Chordata; order Crocodylia; family Alligatoridae; genus Alligator; species Alligator sinensis. The sequence continues at coordinate 3,084,721 of NW_005841961.1, read as the reverse complement.
TTCCCTCTTGGCCCTCTCCCTAACCCACAGACTTGCCTGCTGGGGGCATGCACATGTACATTCAGCCCCCTCCAAATAATTTTTTCTCCCTCTGCCTATGCCAGTGAGGCTCTGAGGGATCACAGGGATATAACCCAGAGCTGGGAAGTTATCCTGGTACTAGAGATGAGGAAAAGTTTTCCCTTTTAAGGTGGCAGAGGGCTGCTTTCCCTTTTGTATTAATGTTTGTGGGCCTGAAAGGGAGAGTTTATGTTATACCCTGGGAGCTTAGTGTTTGGTTGCACTTTGTGGTTTGGGTTGGGACTGTGAGGGGTTGTATTTAGATATCCCATTAGTTCCCCAGGGGTATGCAATCACCTTGAGCCCTGCCAGGGGTAGGCTTAAGGCCCAAGCAAGCACTGAACCTGGAGCAGGCCAGAGCAGGGGCCACGGTCCCAGTGCCTGAGAGGCACAAACAGACAGGGGCCAGGGGCCCAGCTGGGACAGCACATGGCCTGGGAGTGGGAAGTTGGGTGCCATGAGCTGCAGCCCCTTGACAAAAGCCTCCTGTGGGGCTTTGAGCTTGTGAAATTCTGCCTGGTACCTGTTATGATCTTGGTATATCATGATGTTAACATGTAAAATGCAGTGCATATCTCTATATAAAAATTCAATAAAAATTGTAACAGCAAATTAATTTTTCAAGAGTGATTTGACGTTTAGTTTAATTCAATGTTACCCTTAACATCCTTACACACATGCACCATAAATTCAAGGACCTATCTAAATTACCACAATTACAGTAGGAGGTGTCAGATAGAAAACAGTAGCATAACGGTAGGGGAGTGGAGTGTGACTGAAGAACCGGCCCCAGGTGGTACTTTAGGCAGGTATGCAAAAATAGCAGCCACTATACTGCTGGCCTCCAAACCTCCCCTTCAGTCCCTTTCGAAACCACCAGTGTAGCTGCACAAAAACCTTAAACACCCTGGCTATAATTAAATTGGCTCTGCTGCATAACAAAAAATCATTTTTCACCCTGAGTCCCAGTTCTCTGCCAGACCTCAGTGCCTCACTTTCCAGTTCCCAGTTGCATCAGGATCTGTTTGTGCTGCAGCTACAGCCCTCTCCCTGAAGAGCTCTTCCTTCTACAAGTTCCAGAGCCAGACTGCCTGGCTTGGCTCAGGCCTAGGCCCAAGCTTATTTGTTGCTCAAGCCCTTCCCACTCCCAGTCAGGTGCCTTGCTAGCCCTGGCACAGCTGCTTTTCTCTCATTGTAATGGCAGCTTGTTGCTGCTACCCTGGCTACCCTAACTGTGCCTCTGTTGCTTTGGCAGGGCTCTGTTCTACTGTACAATTGCTGTGTAACTACCAAAACCAATATTTTACCAAAACCAATACAGGAGACCCTCACCATTCACGGGGGATACGTTCTTGTATCCCCCCACAAATGACAAAATCTGTGAATAAGGCACTGCGTTCATGAACACTGTCTGCGTTCATGAACTCAGCGCTCCTGGCGGTTGGTGGGGGACATGGCTACTCTGATGATGCGGGGAGCGCGGGAGCAGGCATGCAGCGGCAGGGGGG
>NW_005841961.1:3075898-3083043 GCF_000455745.1 Alligator sinensis | reverse complement strand
GGCAGTGGCGGGAGCCCGGCGGCAACAAGCTCAGAGCTCTTGAGGAACTCCTTTAAGTGTATTACAACACAGGTTTGGCATTCGTGAATATTTGAAACCACAAATCCCAAACCTGTGAATAGCGAAGGTTTCCTGTATATTTGGTTACAATTACTGTGATGAGCTAGCTGGCAGTGACTTAGCCCAGGGGTTTTGAAAGGGCAAAAGATGATTGGTGGACTTGGGATTCCCTTTACTCACCAATCAGGCCGCAGAGACTCACCCTCCATGTCCCCCGATTGGCCCCTTGGGTCACCTGAAGGGGGATACAAGGGGCAGCTCGGCTGACTCAGGTGAGACCAGTGAGGGACTACAAGGAAGGAACTTCAAAGAGCTGGGCCAGTGGGGCGGGAGCAGGAGCAGTTGCCCCAGAAGCACCTGAAGAAGTGGGACCCGCAGGCAGCAGTTGGACCCTCAGCAGTGCGGTGTGTGGCCAGCAGGAGAGGCTCCCTAGCTCCAGCAAGGATCTGAGCAGCAACCTGAGAGGTTCCCAGCCCTGCTTCCAGCTCCTCCAATAAGAGGCTAGGCAGCCCAACATGAGGCCAGGGCTCCAGGAAGGTCAAGATCCTTAGTAGCTTGGAGCAGTACCAGCACTGGTGGTTGTTTGGTAGAGTTTCTGCCTACCCTGTGGGAGATGAGTTTAAGTCCTAGCTGGGGTGACTTGGGGTAAGTGAAGTAACAGGGAGAAATCCTTGCTGCAGTAGAAAGGGGTCATTGTGTTTTCCCTCTTTCCTCCTCCTGCAGGTACCTAGGCCCTATAATCCTTGTTATTTGACATTTCTATTTTGTGCCTTTTATATTTCACCAACCAGTATTGTTTCTTCTGCTGTTTGTGTTTTATATTTTGTTAACCCTGTCTTTTGTCAATGATTGTAGGTGTCTAACCTTTGTTGAATCCTGCCCCCTCGGGGCGCTGTAGTGTCCCCTATACCCTCTGGTTTATGCCTGTTATGTTCCCAGGACTGTTCTCTCATTAAAAGGTATATGGCCAAGGCCCCATTGGTGGTCTAGCTCTACTCTATAGGGGGAGGAGAGTCTCTACACCTCCCACAGCGCTTGTGCACCTGCTCTGATCCCTTCAATTGGAGAGGGGGTACCTCTTGGAGTACCACCCAGGTTACACTTACCATTATCATAAGCTAAAGCTACATTATAATGTATTTGGATCATTGAATTTAAAGCCTTGTGCTCTGTTTAATTGGATCTTATTACTGGTGTAGCTGGACATGCGTTTACTTACTTTACTTTGCTGAACAAGCTGGTTGTCATATATGATAAGGTTTGTTCTAATCACTTGGAAGAAGGCTTTGGGGCCTTCTGCATAACTACACTCATGCAACTTGGCCTAGCCTCCTTGAAAATGGCCGAGGCTGGCAACATTATACATGTTCCTGTTATCTACAATGCTGTGTACCTAGACATCCTCTGACATGTTTATATTTTGTCACAGTTGTGCCAAAGAAAGATTCTGCAGATACAAAGACTTTTTTTTCCTGTAGTAAGTCATTATAGATTTGCTGACCCTTACTTTGCTATTTACCGACTAAATTTGGCACCCTGACTAAGGTTACCATATTTCCAGTTCCAAAAATGACAACATCTGTCGGCAGGGGTGAGGGGGAGGCAGGGGGAGTGCCCTGCACTTCCAGCCTGCAGCCCCCTGCCACCTCCAAGTATGGCATGCATAGTTCCTCTATGGGGCCCACATTTGTACACTTACAGCAGGGCCTAAGGTTTTTTGGAGACTAAGTAATTATCTTAAGGTCATGCAGGGGCATGAAATTAGTCTCCCAGGTTTTATTTAAATTTTCTAAGTGTTGGATTTTGGCAGGGTAGCACAACAAAATTAAAATATTTGCTAATGTTCAGCATTCAGTAGTAGATTGTTAATTAAACTGGTATATTTTTGCAGGTGAATCTGAAAGTTTATGGTCATTACAGTCAAGTAGTAAAAGTGATTATGTTTTGCCTTATGCTTTAATATTATTCAGCATCACAAGAGGGACTTTATATCAGCATTTAACCTCTAATAACCATTATCATGATTTACAGCTTCTGACTAATATAGGAATACAAAAATGTTAATCTTATATAAACTTAACCTATATCACTTAGATAAGACTATTTACAGGAGCGCATAAGGCAATGCTGAAGCCTGCTTAGCATTCCAACTACAGACCTTTTTCACAGGTGGTATTCTCTTCCATCTTTCCAGTTGGGAGCAGGCAGCAGCACCAGGATACCTGCATCAGGGTAGTCAACCAACAGCTACAGAGATGGTGTCTTTGGGAGGGCTTTGGATTCTAAAGTCATGATCAGCACTTCGAGGGAGGAGGCTTCCTGGGATGGGACGATCTTCATCTCTCTCCTAGAGGTAAACATCTGTTCTCCTACAGGTTGGATGATCTCCTCCATAGAGCTTTAAATTAGGTTTGACAAGGGACGGGGAACCGGTGGCCGAGGAGAACCCAGGGTTGGCGAGCCACAAGCAAGGCACCAGACCGTTCCAGGTAGGCACTAAGGGACACACTAGACATCAAGGCAAAGGGGCACCAAGAGCACCCATTGTGCACTAATGTGTCTGTCATGGCACGGGGTCCTGCAGGATGGCCATGATCTCCCCAAGGCCCCCTTCCAGTGCCAAGTTGGCCCAAAGGGCACCCTCACTTCTCGCCTGCCACGTCTTTGATGGAAAATAAAGGTACAGGAGGCTGCCTTACGTCCTCTTGGACACGGGTTGTTGTAATACCCAACCCCGCGGACTCCCAGATCCCTTGTGGGTCCTGCTCTGTAATGGGTGTTTCCGGGGCACCCTAGCCTTATGGGCTATGCGTGGCTCCAACCACCCCTTTACCATGCCCCAAGCCTCACAGATGGAATTGACGTTGTTCAGTCATGGCCTCATTATAATGTGGCCCCCTTGTCCTCTCTGGGCCCTGCACTACCCTGTCTGGCTCTACGCCCTCTCTCTGGCGCTCATCACTGCCCCTTTCTCTGGGCCTCACCATACCCACACTGGGACTTCTCATCAACGTCCCCTCTCTGGGGCTGGGGTTAGTGCCCCTGAATACTGCGCCCTTGCTGGCACTGGGGTCCCCACACTGCTGTGGGTCCCCTATGAGGCCTCCTCCAACCCCTAGTAGCCTCACCCAAACCACTGGTGCCAAACAATAAAGAAAACACTAGCCCCTCTGCTATAACATAAACTGAAGCTGCCCGGCTATAACAATGTTACTCAAAACACCCCATGGATGCTCCCTCCTTTACCCAGCTGAGGTTGTATCTGCAGTCAGGCCTCTCCTCTCAGCTTTGCTTTGGGGAAGTTCCTTCCCCCCCTTGCTGCTGGTAGGGAACTGCTAGCCTGGCTTCAGCCCCTGGGGTTTATAAGGGAGCCAGGCCCTGCCCCTCTCAGTCAGCTGACCGCTGGCAGGTGTGGGTCTCTTGCTAGCTCCAGTTGCCCTGGCAACCAACAGCTGGGCTCCTTATTCACTGCTAGGGCTTTTTCCCTAGCAGTTTCCCCTCTTTAGGAGCAGGGCACCTCAGTGCTCTGTGACAGTGTCTTTACAAAAATGCTAGGAGTATGGGGAATAAGAGTGTGAGCTCCTCCTGCTTACTTGCTAGCACCCAGTATGACCTGGTTGGCTTAAGAGAAACATGGTGGGACTCTACTCATGACTGGGTGGTAGGCATTGAGGGGCACAGGTTGCATAGGTGAGACAGAGTGGGGAAAAAAGGCGGGGGTGTAGCTCTCTATGTTAGGGAGCAGTACACATCTATCATCATCAAAGCGGGGGTAGAGGAGGGGAAAACCAAGGCATTATGGGTCAGGATACAGGACCTAAATTACCCGGACATCTGCTGGGAGGAACAGATGGCCAAAACAAACTCCTCACTTAGGTTCTTAAACTGCGTGCAAGACCTCCACCTAACCCAGGAGGTGTCCAGTCCCACCAGGGGTAGTGTCTTGCTAGACCTGGTCTTAGCAACAGGAGATGATCTTGTGGGTAACCTGCAAGTGCACGGTAGCCTGGGAGATAGTGACCATTATTTGGTTGAATTTACAATCCAGTGAAGGGTGGGAAAAATAACCAGCAATGCTAAAGTGTTAGACTTCAGGAGGGCCAATTTTAGTAAACTTAGAAGGCTAGTTAGTGAGGTGGCTGAACTCAAGAGCATTGAGCATATGGGGGTCCAGGAGGGATGGCAGTTTCTCAAGGGAGTGATCCTTGGGGCACAAAAGGAGACTAAGAGAGCGATTTATAGGCAGTGGAAGCAGGGGGCAGCCACCAAGGAGGCATACACCACCCTGGTGCGCTATTACAGGGAGTCAGTTAGGCAGATCAAGGCAGGACTGCAGCTTAGGCTGGCTACAACAATTAAGGACAATAAAAAAGTCCTTCTACAGATGCATAGCAAGCAGAAGGTAAGTGCAGAGTAACATAGGGCCCCTGCAGGACAAATCAAGACAGTTGGTGGCCAACACAGGGAAAAAGGCGGAGCTCTTCAATGAGTTCTTCGCTTCAGTATTTCTAAGTACTGGCCAAAACAATTCTCCCAATTTGAACATAGATAGAAGTTCAGAAGGCACTAGACCAGCAACGGTTAGTGCTGACTTAGTTAAGGAGCACTTGGAGGGGCTGGCTGGGTACAAGTCAGCAGGCCCAGATGACCTCCATCCACGGGTGCTGAAGGACTTGGCCAGTGTCATAGCTGAGCCACTGGCACAGCTGTTTGAGCACTCTTGGTGCTCTGGCCAGGTCCCTGAGGACTGGAAAGGGCCAATGTGGTGCCCATTTTTTAAGAAGAGGAGAAGGGATGAGCCGGGTAACTTTAGGCCAGTCAGTCTTACCTCTATCCTTGGGAAAACACTGGAAAAAAATCATTAAAGAGCACATTTGTGAAGGCCCAGCAGGGGAAATGATGCTGAAAGGAAACCAGCACAGGCTCATCACAGGTAGATCCTGCCTGACAAACCTTATCGCTTTTTATAACCAGGTAACACACTGCCTTGACACTGGAGCTGAGGCAGATGTCATCTACCTGGACTTTAAGAAGGCCTTCAACACTGTTTCACATCCTATTCTCATAAGGAAGCTAGCAGGTTGTGGAATGGATGCTTACACAGTCAGGTGGGTGGCAAACTGGCTTAGGGACCGCACCCAGAGAGTGGGGGTGGATGGGTCTTTTTTGACCTGGAAGGAGGTGGGCAGTGGTGTCCCGCAGGGGTCAGTCCTTGGACTAGTGTTATTTAATATTTTCATCAGTGATTTGGATGAGGGTGTGGAGAGCACACTGTCCAAGTTCGCAGATGACACCAAGTTATGGGGCAAAGTTAGCACACCGGAGGGCAGGGAGTGGATAAAGGCCGATTTGGACAGGTTGGGCCAATGGGCAGAACAAAACAGGATGCAATTCAACAAAGACTCCACCTAGGAAGGAGGAATCTCCAGTGCATCTATAGGTTGGGGGATGATGTCCTCAGCAGCTCAGTGGCTGAGCGGGATCTTGGAGTCATAGCTGACTCCAAGATGAACATGAGCTGACAGTGTAATGAAGCCATCAACAAAGCCAATTGCACCTTATCGTGTATTAGCAGATGCATGACCAACAGATTGAGGGAGGTGATGCTCCCCCTCTATGTGGCATTGGTTACACCACAGTTGGAGTACTGTGTCCAGGTCTGGGTGCCGCACTTCAAGAAGGATGTGGAGAATCTGGAGAGGGTCCAGAGGAGGGCCACTCATATGATTAGTGGCCTCCATACGAAACCCTGCGATGGGAGGTTGAGAGATCTGGAACTCTTCAGCCTTCACAAGAGACATCTGAGGGGAGACCTTGTAGTAGCCTATAAGTTTATCAAGGGAGGACAACATAGAGTTGTTGTGCTTATAGGACAACAGAGAGCTGTTGAGAGCTGATGTACTTATAGGCTGCCACCAAGTCACCCCTGAGCCTTCGCTTCTCCAGGATGAAGAGTCCCATGGTTCTCAGCCGCTTTTTGTAGGCCCTGTTTTCTTGACCTCTGATCATGCTCATGGCTCTCCTCTGGACTCTCTCAAGCTTCTCCACGTCCTTTTTGAATTGTGGAGCCCATAATTGGATGCAGTACTCAGCTGCGGCCTCACCTAGGCCAAGTACAACAGAAGGATGACATCCTGGTGTAGCAGAAAGCCCCCTTTTCCTTTTGCCTGCATTTGCTTTCCCCTCTTTGGATATGTTTCTCTTCTTCTACCTTTTCTTCCTTCCTCTTTCTTTCAGTATAAGATAAGGAATTGTATTTTAAAGTTTGTATGTGTGTATTTTGTATCTCCCCTTGTATTTTGGTATTTTTATCTATTTGTGTGCCATGGCATCACTCTTGTAGCTTACATTTTATACTCCTCACCTTTTAACTAAATGTGTTTAGTTTCAGAAGTAAGTTATACATTGTAACAATGTTAACAGGGGCAGGAATCAAACTGCAGCTTCCCTGCATCAGGCGGGCCCCTGAAAGAGGCAGTGAATCAATGATTGAAAGTGTAACACAGGAGCAGGCTTCAGTAACAAGGGTCAATTAACACCTATGAAAACCGCAGATCAACCAAGGGAAGAAATCAATAGGAGACAATGTAGCAACCAGGAATTCTCTAAACTTCTCTGTTCAAGGGCTAGAAGCCCCAGTCTGAGTTAATCAATGCGGGGGACCAATTTTTGGGGCTGAATATCCCCAGATTGACTGCTCCCAGAGCCCTATTCATGACAGCAGTAAATTAATCAAAAGTTATCAATGGACTCTCAAACCTGCATGTACATGTGGATGACCCCTGGGGCTGACAGATGCCATCCAGTAGCCACCGAGGGAGAAGTCCCACAAGGGTCAAAGACCCCTGGACTGGGCAAACCTGAAAACTGGGGAGTCACCAAAGTCTGCCAGGGACAGATAAAAGGCAGTGAAAAGTGACCCTCAGGGATGCCCTCTTGATCTCCAACTTGACCAGCACCTGACCTGTCCAGCCAGAAGGACCAACCAGCAACCCACTTCTGGAGGATCCATGCTGGAAGAAGCCTTGACTGGCCATCGATGGCAGACTCTAGCACCTGTGGGATAGGTATACCCGACTCTTGTA
>NW_005841961.1:3045802-3075698 GCF_000455745.1 Alligator sinensis | reverse complement strand
ACACTGGAGGCTCATGTTCATCTTGTGGTCAATCATGACCCCCCCCAGTCTCTTTCAGCCATGGTGCTACTGAGGGTTGCACCGCTGAGCCTATAAGCATGATGCGGGTTTTTTTTTCCTGAGGTGGAGCACCTTGCATTTCTCTGTATTGAATGCCATCAGGTTTTCATCCACCCACCTTGCAAACCTATTGAAGTCATCCTGGATAACCAGCCTATCCTCAAATGTGGACATTGTTCCCCAAAGTTTGGTGTTGTCAACAAATGTAGCCAGTCCAGATCGTTTATAAAGATGTTAAAAAGTACAGGTCCAAGAAGGGAGCTTTGGGGGACACCACTGGTCACTGAGTGCCATGATGCTTCAGTTTCGTCAACTCCCAATCTCTGGGTCTGACCTTGGAGTCAGTTCCCCAGCCATCTGACTATAGTGTAGCCAACACCACAGTTAGCCAATTTTTCCATGAGGACATCGTGGAAGACTAGATCAAAGGTTTTTTTTAAAGTCCAGATATATGATATCAACCTCTTCCCCTTTGTTCAGGTGATAGGTCACCTGGTCACAGAAGGAAATGAGATTGGGCAGGCAAGATCTACACGCAACAAACCTGTGCTGGCTGTCCCTTAGAATGTTGCTTTCAGCTAGTCTATCAAGAATGGTTTCTTTGATATTTTTTTTTTTTTTTTATTTGAGTGACTGCAAACTTTTTGTATTTGCCTTCTCTGAGTTTTTGTGCTTTACTACCATAAATATTAACGACAAGAGAATTTTAAAGTAAATATTCCAATATTTTTGGTAAACACATTTTATACTTAGTTGTAATAAAAAGGTATGCTCTATTGGATATGAATCCCATCACAGAATACAGTTTATTTTGCTAACCAGCACAGCATGATTTTTTTAAAGGTTTGAAAATTTACAACAACCTTTTCAGATATGATTCAACTGGGGACTATGTTAGCAAAACTGGAGAATGATTTTACAACATGCCTTTAAACTTGTAGTGAAAAGAAAAAGGTGTGAAACTCAACTAGTTATTTGTTATGCTATGAACTGTTCCATTCTATTGCAACCCCTTACATCTTCCCAAGAAATCTAGAAAGCTTTGTTTAAATCACTTGAGTGTGTGCATGGATGTTTTAGCCACATCAACTGCTTGTTGTTACAACATTTTTGTTCTTATGGCTGGATCACTTGATGCATATGAAACCCAAGCAGGTTTTCTGTATCATAATTTGGTGATGGTATGAACTTGTTTGGTTTTTGGTTTTTTTTAACTGAAAATGGGACCATGTGGCTCCTCTTTGCTATTTAGCTACCTATGATTAGAGTTAGAGGGATGGAGCAAGTGAGAGACTAGAGGGAGCTTTGTATATTCTTGTACTCCCTCTAGTTTGCATACTGGTAGTGGTGGGGACTGGAGTTCTTGGATGACATCCTTCAGCATGTTTTAGATTCATGGAAACTTCAGATGAGATACAATAGCCAAACTGATTTAGTGAAATGTAAATAGTGGAATACTCCCTTGGATGTTCTCATGTTCTCAATGACAGACAAGTTTATAATCTTACCAAGAAACTACCTAGGTTTATTTATAAAATCTGAGTAGAGATCAAGGGATATGATTAATTTCTATGTTAAATGGGAAGAAGAAACTTTTGTAAAATGATTATGCACCACCTAAATGTATACACACCATCAATCAGCTCTGGAACAAGATCCTGACTCTACCCTATACCGTTTCAGAATAGCCATGTTGACCTGCAAAACACACAGCAAGGAGCATGTGTTTATACACAGACTCCTGATGAAAGTCAGAAAGTTGCAAGGAAATAAATTGTTTTTCTGCTGGCTCTTGTATTTGGTTTCATTTTAACTGTTGTCATGTGATGGGAATGCGTATAATCTAATATAGGTGCTGCTTTTTACTTTTATAAACATATAAATAAATAGAAAAAATAATATATAAATTGGACTAATATCACTTATAGATTTTTTTTGTTTGTTTAGAATTCTAAAACAGTTTATGATGGATTATCCCAGATAGTATTTTTCTGCAACATTATGTAAGTGCCAAAGAACATAAAACTCTTGTCATAGTCACTGTAAAATTCGTGTTGTGCCTTATATCATCTGATTAGTGACAAAGCGAAAGGGCTTCCTGTTCTGTTTCTTTCACAGAGAAAATGCCAGAAGTTTGAATTCTCTGTGGCTTAGCTCCTGGTTGGATGTGCTGCAGCAGTATAATGGCATGCACACAGATCTGCTGCCATCTATAGCAATAGAGCTCTGTGGAAACGGGTTTGCTAGGTGGCTGCCTAGTTAGCCTGTAGATCTGAAGTTGCCCTTCTTGTTAGCTCTTTAATTAGCAGAAATAAGACTATTTTGGTATTGAACTGACTGAACAGGTAAATGATTCAAGATCTAAAGTCGTTCAGGACTTATCTTAAGCTTCTACATGGTTTGAAATGCTGGTGTTTACATTAGGAATTTTATGTTGGAAGATGTGTGCCAAAATTCGTGTATCCAGCTATTGCAACATGCCATACGCTACAGAGAGCACTGAATAAACAGACTAGACTTGCTAGGATCCTTCCCAGGAGTGACTAAGTGAGAAGAGAAGGAGGGTAGGAGAAGGGAGGAGATAACATATTTAACAGCGTGAGTCACATAATGTTCTCAGTTTCGCATCTTTATATTGTTTTGCATATAATGATGTTAAAGTGGGACAATGCACAAAGCAGTATCAGGATGATATTGGATGATATAACATAGTTAATAACATATTTTTATCTTTGACAGGTTAAAAAATCCTCCCCATGTTTTTATCTCATTGATATCTATCGTCCAGACTGTTTCCTCATGGATCTCCCCTCCTTTTGCCCAGGAAGACATTCAAGCATCTGCATTATGCCAGTCTACTACTTTCCCCACTAGCACAAACACCTGATTTCCATTAAACTGATGAAAGGCAAGGACTGGCCATGGGGGAAGGAATGGATGATTAGGCAAGAAAGGGAATGAAAATTAATCCCCTCCATCCAAATGAATTTCCTAGAATGGATAATAAATATATACACTGTGTTACGTCTTTGGTACAGATCTTCTTGAGGTATGCTGCCAGGGAATCTGATAATACATTGTTTCCATACACACTACACTGCCCTGGTTTCCAGAGGATACCCAACAGTATATTAGGTGTGAGATCAAGGCCATCATCTTTTCAGCCTGAGTTCCTTTCTATTTCCATCCATGGAAAGAATTACAGAGATATCCCCCAAATGCCTCAAATGCTCCCTGAACCTCCAGCTTTCAACCTGGGGGCAGATAATGTTGAACCTATGCTATAATTTTAATTTGAAATCAGATGATTACTATTAATAGCAATTACTATTATTGCTATTAATGGCCCAGTCCCATTTAGGCCTTCAAAGGTTATTAGATACATTTAAATAACATTGTGTCTCAAATACCATGGAAATCAATGTGGCTAAATCCAAGGTATTGGTCTTTGGGAACAAAAGGGAGAAACACGTATGGTTTTTACAGAAAAGGAAATTAGAGGTGGTGTCCTTATTTAAATACCTTGGAATTTATTTCAATAAAAATCTGAGCTGGAATATAAACACACTGAAAATGTAAGCAGTAAAGCAAAATAAGCCTTGGGTGCATTTATCATTTTACAGTAAGATCGGTAGGCAGCTTTTATCTCTGGTAAACTCTACGATTGGGACACTCGTGCATTTTGAAATGGGGCTGCTTAATGTGAGCACATTAGCTCAAGGTTGTACCCCTATCCAATACTCTATGAAGTACATTTTGGAACCTCTTCTCTTCCAAATAGACCCTTAAATAACATTTATACTCTCCTCCAGACAAGTGGCCTGGGAAATGTGCTAACAGCTACTGACCAAATATTCCTCACATATTTAAAACAGGATAATTGGCAATCTCTAGAATGCCATCACTCTTAAAGCTCTATATCAGAGGAAACTTTTATCTTAATCTTATTTTAGCGACTATTAAATAATAATTATCACCATTAATTAATATTTATTAACAGTTATTAATATTAAATCATTCTTTTTAGAGGTATATCATAATTTTATTGAGCTGTCTGTTAATTTATGAGGTCATTGGACCACAATTAATAAGCACTTGTGACAGAGCATTATTTAGAGCATCAGAAAAAATCTACTAGATCCATAATGACATATTACAGCCCTTAAAATATTTCAGTTATGTTACTTATCTGAGTTCTCTACTATGGCTTAGATAGATGTCAAGTGACTGAAAATGACTGTCAAACTGTCAGTCATTGTAGAGCAGTAAGGGATAAAAATTGCCATTTCATTGCAAGACTAAGGGAAAACTTCCATAAACACAGCAACACATTAGAGCAGAAAGAAAAAGCTAAGTAGGGAATCTGTGGAATTTCCTTCACTGGAGGTTTTCAAGAGGCTGTATAGCAGTAATTCCCAAAGGGTGTGATGTGGCACACAGGTGTGCCTCAAAAGTGGTCAAAGTGTGCCATAAAAAATAATACTCTATAAGCAGGAACTTACTTAAATCATGGCAAGACAAAGGGTTTTCTGCAGCATGCTCAGAATGCACAGAGTTGATTTCGCAGGCATTTTGCAGTGGCCTTGCCCCTCAGCACTGATTGGTGGAGAGGCCCAAGGGGGAGAAGAGATGAGGGGATGGTCACCATCTTGATTGCTGGCTGCCGTTCATGCTTCCCCACATCTTGGCACTGATGGGTGGAGAGGCCCCAGTGAGGGGAGGAGGGATGTGGGGGCAGCCATCATCTTGTCTGCTGCCCTTTGTGCCACCCTGCCAGCTGGGACTTTCCTCTACCGGCAGTGAGGACCACTGGCTCCCACTGGTTTTCATTAAGTTTTTTTTTGGTTGACTTAGCATATTTTGCAGATATTGCAGACAATCCTGAATATTGTAGTTTCCACAAAATCTGTGCAACCACAAATGAAGTAGGTCCCTATCTATCAGTATTAGATCTGGCTCACAGAACCATGTCCTAAGGCCCATGGGGCTCCACATGGATCTAGAAATTTGGTGATTGGAGAACAATGCCACCACTTCCCTGCTGCCTAATTTCCAAGCTCCACATGACCAAATAGGGCCCTGGTTGGGCTGCCTCACGTAGCCAAATTGGAATCTGGCCAGGTAAGCTTGATTGGGCACATGGACTGGATTCATGTCTTGCACTAATAAGGCCATGTGGCATGCAGCTCCTGTTGCTTACAAGTTCAACAGCCCTGAACTAAATGAACCTAGAGGTCCCCTAGGCATATAATCCTATTATTCCATAGGATGCAAATGTTAAGCATTTACATTTACTTTCTGCACTTTATATGTGTATTTAATTATTTAGAATTAAGGCATATACGTGTCTACATTATACTGGGTGCATCTACACGAGACACTACTGTGTGGTGGTTACTGCGCTTGTTTATACAAGTACTTGTTTATACAAGTACTAAATACGTGTACAGTAACCACTGCACAGTAGTAGTAGATGCACTAAGTACTAAATACAAATATTAAATATATGGACAGTAACCTGAGTTACTATGCTGTAGCACTGATAAATGCCCTTTTTGTGACACTACTGCACAGTACCATTGCAACACAGTTTTTGCCACGTGATGCTACTGAGCAGTAGTATTGGGCTACTGTGCAATCAACATCTCGTGTAGACGCATCACTATTATCTTTGGGAGCTGAAGACAAACAGAAACTATTTCTTCTTCATTCTTATAATTTATTTTGTCACCAGAGTCTAGAGTTTAATTAACAAAACTCTTAGGCCTATATGTTATAAAATTAAAGTCAGATATGGACTGTATCTAAATGTAGTATGAACTACGATGACAGGGTAAGGCTTCAGTAAGAGTGCACAGCCAGACATAACACTTAAACTGTTGTTATAATCTCACTGATTTGGAACTGGTTCATAATTGTCCCAGTTCAGGGGTGTCTGTATGCACACTGCCAAGGGTTCTAAGGAGAATGGTCACCTTTGAGGCCCTGCAGTGCTGTCAAATTGCCACCAGTGGGTGGTACCTAATACCCAGCCCAGCATGCCCCTCAGTGGTAAGTGCCTAGTTTCCCCACTCTTCCCCAGAAAGGGAAGGAACACCCTGATGGGCTGGATGTGAAGGAAAAGGAAGAAGATGACGTCAGTTGCCCATAATTGCAATTTTCTGATCTCCCTTCTCACTAACATTGAGTTCAATAAAAAGCAATTGAGTTCAATACAGATCATTCCTACATTTACCAAAACTGGTATGATGGTACCCTCTTTGACTGAGTGTGCCCAGGAATGTGTGTGTTTGAGGGGGCTGCCTAGACCCTTGATTCTGGATTCCCAGGGTGATGCGTGTTCTGGGGCTGCCCAAACATTTGTGCCTTTAACAAGCACTTTTCCACAAGCCACTCATCAATTTACTTCAATTGCTGGCAACATACCAGGGTTTGATGCATCACAAGCTGATTTGGGGGCGAAAGATAAACATAGGATTTTTTTCTTCAGCTGTGGTTACACCACAAACTTGCCATGCCTGGCAGCAATGATCACAAACATTCTGCATTTCTCCACTCAGGCCCTCTTCTGAATTATAAGCAGTGGCTATGTTCACATACCATGAGGGGAAGCTGCTTGATGCCAGTTCCAGTTACCTAATTTATCCATTCATTGTGCCATCTGGACACTGCTACACTGCTTCCAGTCTGGGAGGCAGCTCGCAAAGAGTGGCATAGCATGTTTCAGGGTTTAGCATGGTATATTTGCCATGTTGATATGCCCTTCCTATATGTAATTAATTTTTCATCTGTACATAATGTTAGCTTGTCTTTAGTTTCCAGTTACTGGCTACCTGTTAGTTGAAGTTCATAATGATGTCTATTATAGCCTTCTGGTATTTATTTTGTGTGTGTCAAATGCCACCGTGTGGTCATTATGTAAAATGATGCATATTTTGCTGATCAATTTGGTAAACCAGAAATACTCAATTTAAAATATCTTCAGGGGCATCTGAAACATTAACCATGTAAGCTTGGTCAGATCCCAGGCTTAACATTTGCTTTAAACTTTACACATATCAAATTAGACCTGCATGTAGACCTGCAATCTGTTTTCCTTTTTTCCACTGTAGCAGTAAAAAGGCAAGACACAATAAAATCCAGGATATAAATCCTTCTTCCATCCCTAAATACAAACATCAACAAAAATGCCCTGAAGAGTGTGCCAAGACCATTTTTGGGCTGGATCAGTACTAAGACTGTTGATCACTTCTAAGGCTTATTCAAACCAAAGGCTTAAGTTCAATGGCACTGAAATCTTGTGAGTTTTTCTGAGAGTTTAGGGCATTTTTAGACAAGCTCTGGGGGTGGGGTGACATTAATTAGAGTGCCCACAGTGTCTCATGTATCTATATCCCCATGCTTCAAAATGGTAGCAGGGGGGCTTTAACTAAAGCTCATCAAATGAGCTTTAGTTAAAGCACCCCTGCTACCATTTTTAAGTGCAGGTATGCTGATACATGAGATGCAGAGCCTGCTAGAGCATGCTAATTAGCAAGCTCCAGCAGACTCACTTAATCATAATTACAGTGTAACAGAGCAGCCTCCCCACACATCTACAAGCACCCTTTGTGTCATATGAGAGATCTTGCAAGATGGCATGATTTCACAAGATTTCCACCATTTCCTACACATCCCTGTAGGGCACATCCACACATGCAAGCATGTGCGCTTGCAGCAGCTCAAATAGAAGTGGTGCAAATTTGAGCTGAGGCTTTTTGCCTCAGCACACATGCTCAGACATGCACTTTGGTGTGGGGCAAGTTGTGCCACTTGGGACAAAATAACCTTGCCTGTCTCCTCCTGGATCTGCAGCCAGGGGGAGCTAGAGCCCAGGGCTGCCAAGGTGGGGCCTCTGCTATATGCTGTTGGCCCTCCTCGGGGAGGGCTCCAATGCACTGCAGCGCACTTCAGCACCACACCCCAGCTGCTGCACCCCGTTCCGGCCTGCTGCCCAGCCCGCCACCAAGCCGCAGTTGGGGGACAGCCTGGGGAGAGAACCTGCACTGCCTGTAGGCCTCTCCTCTACCACCATCACTTCCGGAGCCTAAAGATGCCTTGCCTGCGTCAGCTGCCTTGGCAGGCCACCCCGACCTTCACCTCCACTTTCACCAGAGTGGCTGAACTGAATGGCTCCCACCATCCCTGCTGCTGTTGCTGCTGCTGTTGTTTCTGCTGCTGCCCCCTCTCAGGAAAGGGGGAGATTCCCTGCTGCACCACCTGACACCACACCTGCACTGGATTACTTCTTAATTGACTGACTGCTCCTGCCTTCCCCCACTGCATCTGATCCTGCTTTGTCTTCCTGCCTACTGCTCTGTTGCTGAGCACCTGGCTGGATGCCTGAGGGGCTTCTGGACAGATCTTCAACAAACAAAGCCCCTCCACTGCTCCAGCCATCTTTTATATCTGCCTCAGCAGCCTTCCCTGTGTGTTCTTGCCCTTGTGTGCTAAGTCCTGTAGTCCAGTCCCTTTGCCCTGGTGTTTGTGTGGCTGAGTAAATCAGCTCGAGTTTCCTCAGCCCATGTGTGTGTGTTCCCCCTCCCCAAAAATCTCAAAGCATAGGCCTCCTGTTGTTTTTTCCTGTGGGGCTGTAGCTCAGTGCGGGGGGGAACTGCAGCTGTGGAGAGACCTGAAGCCGGGGGACCTGGACCCTCCACCACTGGCCCTTCCAGCTTGGGCAGTGGGTCCCCTTTCTGGCACTCACTTGTAGGCACGGGGTGAAGTGCCAACTGCCCAGGCAGGAGTACCTGCACTTTGAGAGCTGGGTGCAGGCCCTGGCTTGGGTAGTGGGGGCCCCTAGGATCATGGTGGTCTCCTACTTTCATGGCAAGGGGGTCTTTTTCCTTGCCTTGGAGGCCACCGTACAAAGAAGTTTGTGGTGGAGGGCAAATGTCCCCATCGAGCCTGTTGAAGAGCTGGGGACCAGGCTCTTCTGGTCCCTCTGTCCCTCCCTATATCCCCAATTGGGCCCTGCTCCCCCAGCTCCAAACTTCAGGGAGAGTTATCTCCCTGGTGGTGGCCCTCTTACGGGGGTGCCGAGACCCCAGCCTCTGCCATGTGCACTCTTTCTGTCACCAGGTCATGATCCAGCTGGAGGTGGGAGCACAGCTGGAGGCTGATGGGTGCCTGGCAGTTCCTTATCAGGGGGCCCTGGTGAGGATTTTCTATACACTGGGGGACCTGCGGTGCTTCTGGTGCCATGCCCTGGGGCACTTGCATCATGAGTGCCCCATGGGCCAAGTGGGAAGGGCATTCATGGGTCCCACTTGCAAGAGGGGTGCCCCTACCACTGGTGCCCCTCCCCACTCAGGCCCCCCTAGCACCCTAGCCACAACTACGAGCCCCCCATGAACTCAAGGGACCCCACCCCCCAACCAAGTTAGGCAGAGTCCCAGGGAGGGCAGCAGGAACCAGGGGGAAAGAGGGAGCCCCCCTGCCCCCATCATAGCTGCCTCATCCCCGAACCCTCACCTTCTCCTACTGGAGGCTGTGCATCTGAGGACCACCCCATGGTTGAGTGGGTGCAGGTCCCCTTTGGGCATAAAGGCAAGAGGAAGGCCTGAGCACAGCTGGAGCCCTCTGATGTGGAAGACTCCTCTCCCCCTCCCAAGACCACCACATGGTGGGGAAGGAGTGGTCCAGCCTCTGGAAGCCTCCCCAGCTGTGTCTGACACCCCACCCCTGGGAAAGATCAAATGGGTGATCCCCGTGGAGGAGGTTTCAGGGCTGCTAGATGGTTCTGAACAAAAGCCCGTGGAGGAAGCCCCTCATTCTGCTGACCAGGGCCTACCCCCTGAAACCATGGGTGCTGAGGCTGAAGCCTACCCAAAGGAAGGCCCAGCAGTGGAGCCTCCTCCCTCTGACAATCTGGGTGGTACAGAGGTCCTGGGGCTCACTCTGATAAGTCCTGAGGGAGGAGGTCCCCTTTCCCAGGACCCCAAGGCAGATGCCAAAGCCTCCCCAGTGTCTGACAGGTCTCTTCTCTCTCCCTCCCAGAAAAAAACCTCACCTACAGCCTGCCCCATAGTTCCACAAAAGAGTGGGTCATGGGTACCCTAATCAACAGGCTGATCTTGTTAGGGACCCTGCACATGCCACACCCCACCTTACCCCCTCCCATGTCCCAAGGAGCTGCAGAGCTTTCTCAATCCCAAACAGAGTCTGGGGTCTTAGCAGGCTGCGCGGGAGGCGGGGGGGCGGGGGTAGGGAGGGTTCAGATGGTGCCTAAGGAGCTCTCTGAGCCCCAGGACAAGGAGGAGGATGCCCTGGTTCGATAGTGCACTGGGAGGGCCTGTTTTTCACCCTCCTATCCCTGGACCAGGAGAAGGCATTTGACAGAGTGGATTATGGGTACTTCACAGGCACATTTCAGGCCCTGCTTTGTGCGGGCTCTCCAGGTGCTGTACACCTCTGCAGTGTGTTTGGTCAAGCTCAACTAGACCCTGGCAGAGCCAATCCCGTTCAGGAGAGGGGTGCACCAAAGCTGCCCTCTGTCAGGCTTGTGTATGCCTTGGCCCTGGAGCCGTTCCTCATTCTTCTGTGGAAGCGGGTGGCAGGGTTGATGCTCTGGGAGCCAGCAGTGTGGCTGGCCCTGTCAGCATATGCTGACAATGTACTCCTCATAGTCCAGGACTCAGGTGATCTGGCACAGGTGGAGGCCTGCCAGGCATTGTACTCGATGGCCTCCTCTGCCCAGGTCAACTGGGTCAAAATCTTTGGCCTAGTGGTGGGTGATGGGTGGCAGGTGGGCTCACTCCCACCTGCACTCCACAGGATCCATTGGAGAGTGGGCACACTGCTCTACTTGGGGGTCTACCTGTCCCCCACAGATCCCTCCCCACCAGAGAACTGGCACCAGCTGGAGGCAAGGGTGGTGGAGCAGCTCTGGGTATGGGCAGGGCTCCTGAGATGTCTCTCCCTGCATGGGAGAGTGCTATTGCTGAATCAGCTGGTCCTGTCCATGCTCTGGCACCCCTTACAGACCCTGCTTGTGCCCCCTGAGGTCCTGGAGGGACTCCAGAGATGGGCGTTGGAGTTTTTCTGGCTGGGACGGCATTGGGTTGCTTCAGAGGTCCTGAGGCTCGTCTCATGGGAGGGCAGCCAGGGCCTAGCTTGCCTCTGCAGCCAGGTCTTGGATTTCCACCTTCAGGCTCTTTAGCAACTGCTATACAGTGTCGGTAGCCACGCACCATGGGGCCACCTGGGGCATGCTTTCCTCTGCCACTTCTGGGGCCTCCGATACAACTGGCAGCTCCTCAGTCTGTGGGGCTTCTCCCTGCAGGACCTGTGAGGGCTGCCAGGTTTCTACCAGGACCTCCTCTGAGCCTAGAGACTGGTCTCCACTTCCAGGTCCCCTGCAACAGTTGCCCAGGGTGCTGACCTACTTGTTGAACCCCTCCTTTGGAACCCCCAGCTGGAGGTGCCAATGGCAGAGGTGCCTCAGTTATGACAGAGGTTGATCCTGGCTGGTGTCACCCATATTCGAGACCTCCTGGACTACGATAGGTAGAAGTGGGTGGACTCTGCCGTGCATGGGTCTACCCATGACACATGCAACCTGCTGTCTGGTCCAGGAGGTGAAATCTGCCCTACCTCCTGATGCTCTGGCTTTGTTGACCAGGTTATGTGTGGTGGCGCTCCCCCCGTCCCCCCCATGTCCTCCAGCCCACCAGAGTTTGTTGTGGGGCTGGTGCCTCACCTGGCTTCATGGCACTCCCTCCTCCCTGCCCCCCCCCCTGAGCGGGCTGGAGGACACCAGACTGGTCCGCTTTTCCACCGTCCACTGCCGCCACCTCTACACGCTTGTGCACCACACTGTCAATCATGCCACCTTTACATCCCGCCTAGACACCAAGTGGCAGGACCTGTTCAGCGAGGGCATAGCTGGTGCACCCCAGTGGCTGAGTCTGTACTCCACCCTCACCCCATGAGCCACTTGGGACCTCATCTGGAGGCTCCTCCATGGAGCTGTTGCCACGGGCATGTATGTGATGAGCTTCCTGAACACCCCGGTCTCCTGCCCCTTCTGCAGGCAGAGGGAGACCCTGGCACACATGACCCTCAAATGCACCAGGCTGCAGCCCCTCCCCCTCCCCCTCCAGAACCTCCTCTTGCCCAGAGACTGCGGAGACACTTTCCTCTCACTTGTCTGTGCACATTTCTGGGCAGAGTACCAGTGGGCGGCTCTTTGGATGCCTTTGAGGACTGCTGGGTATGGCCTGGGGGGCTCTGTTCAGTGTCCCTCTCTGGAGAACTTCTTTTCACATTTTGAACCTATGACCCCCATGCCACTCCTACCCTTTTCTTCCTTAGTTGTCCCACAAAGAAAAAAAAATTAGTTGTATCTTTGAAACTTTGGCCCCACACAGTAGTGGGGGCTATTAGTTAACTAGGTGGGTCTTAAGGCCCACGATCTCTGGAAGATACAAATAGACAGGAGCTTCTGGGGCCCAGCCAATTGGTACCTGGGAAAACTACCTCTTGTGCCAGATGGGCTGCTGAAGCAGCTCTGAGAGTGAGTCCAATATGTGAGTGTGGTGATGCACCACAGACTGCTGAGCACCTGCAAACCCAGGATGAGGACCTGGCAAGTGTCAACAATAAAGCAGTTGTGTGAGTCTAACACATGAATGATATGTAGATGGGGAAATGAAGTAAACAAGAAAAGAAGTTCACTTTGGGCTTTGGGCTTATTAATATCTAGATGTATTCTGTGTTTCAAAACTGATCAACATTTTCCAGCCAAGAAACTGTAGTTTTAGTGAGGACCTTGACTGCAATCAAAATAACAAAGGTGTAGCTTTGTCCTTTTTACATTTTTAATTAAAAAAAACCCACCACAAAATGATTTCATTGTGGAACAATGAATAATTAGCTCATAGCAAGCAATACAAAATAAATATGCACATCTTACAACATGGAAAAATAGAACATAACCTTTAAAACTCATAATCCTATCTTATAAAGAAAGTAGTGTCTTTGCCACCTGGGACTTCGAATACAAAGGTCAATGTATTCAAAACATAGGGAATTCTTGTTAGAACTTTTCTGTTATCCCAACTTCCTTTTTGCTAAAACTCACCTGACAAAATATAACCACTGCAAATCAAAATTAAAGAAATATTAAATATAAAGGATGAATGTACTCTAGCTGCTTCTCTCTGTCCTCCCTGCCCTTGTGTTCCCTCAGGTGCAAAACTTCCTGAGGGGACCTATAGAAGGCCCAACTGCCTCAACTTCTTGTGAAGTCATAGGACTCCAGGCATGTGGTATATTATGGAAATTCATTCAAATATTATTAACTGGAAAATACTCCTGAAGATGTAGCAAGTTCAGCATTAACTAGCTCATGCACAGTCCCTCACTATCCTTTTACAGGCTCATTGTCTCTGTTTATTGTCCATATTCCCCAGGGCAAACTCCCTCTTGGCAGGAGTCAATCAGCATAAGCACTTTGCACTGTGCAAACTATCCACAGGTGATCTTCTCCCAGACCACCCAGTTTGCTCTAACCATATACAGACTTTCTGATGCACTCAGTCTCTGGCTAACTCCCAAGAGAAAGGAGCTCCAGGCAGAGACCTTGGGCACCACTGTGCTGACCCGCCAGCATGCTCTCTCTCTCAGCTCTCAGTCTCTGTTTTCGGGGTCTCAGCCCTCCAGCTTCTGGTTCTCAGGCTCTCAGCTCTTGGCTGTCTGCCTGTCTCAGCCTCTCAGGCTCTCCCTGAGAGCTTAACTGTCCCCCTGAGGTCTCTCTGGCAATCTCTCTCCCTGGCTCATTTCTGTAGGAGTCCTCTTAACTTCTTGTGGACCAGCTATTTATCTGGATCAGCTGGCCCAGTCATCCTGGCCAGCCTGTAATCAGGTTTCACTGCCTGCAGTTGGGCTATAGTCCTTGCAGACTGCTCCCAGTCTCCTTGAGCTGGCAGTCGGTGACACGACTACCCAGGTTTAGATTTGCCCTATAAAAAGGCACATTGTCTACAGCAGGATGCCAGTGTATGCAAAGATCACTGTCCCTCCACTCCCATCAGACTGCAGATCTGGGACCTTACAATTTATCTGTGGGAAGCAAGGAGTAAATAATTACTTTTTAATGTGAAAATGAAACAAAATATTTTTTTTAAAGAAAAAGCTTCATTGTAAAAGCAATAGAGGGCTGGTTAGAGTGGGTGACTTGTAAGAATACATTGAGCTAGTAGAGGAAGGAAGGAAGGAAAAAAGTTTAGATTATGATTAGTATGGGATGGTTTGCATAGGGACAATCCTGCCTCAGGCAGGAGGTTGGACTAGGTGACCTCTGGAGGTCCCTTCCAGCCTTATTTCTATACAATTGTATGAAAAAATGAAGTAGAATCAGACAAGCACACCAGAACTGTAAACATCCATATAGGTGTTCATTGTATCCTGGGCCTCCCTATAGCTGTTTCTCTCCCTTCCCTGTCTTGTTGACTGAAGTCTGCTTTAAGAATACACTTGTGCAAACTGCTGATCACTCTGACTTTATCCAGCCAGCACTTAATATCTTGCATTGACTTCACTGGGACTACTCATCTGCTTAAGGGCTTGGCAGAGTAGGCCAGAGTGCTCAGCATTTTAAAGGACTAGAGTGCAAGTCCTTTTGAGGCAAAGTCTCTGCCTTTCCATTTGTCTATACTTTACTTAGTGTATTTTGGGTCTTGCTCTAATATAAATATGTTTCAAGTATTTTATTGTGAGTGACAGTGCCTTTACTAGTCATTATGAGTGATCCTTGTAATTTCTAAGCAAATAATTGTAACTGAAGCAGAACCTTACTGGTATTTTCAGTGGTATAACTAGGGAGGGGTGACTGGGGCAACTATCCCCCAAGTGCCAATTTGGCAAGGGGGTGAAAAAATAGCTTCTGCTGGAAGCTGTCTCACAGTGCAAGTGCTTCAGTGGTAACCAAAAGTCAATGCTGCTCCTGTACTCCAGGTATCTGGCCATGTTGCTTCACCACTAGGTATCTGATATTCATATACAGGCAGAACACCACTGAAAAAAGGGAAGCAGATAAGATGCAGATTGTAGACTACAGAGAATTCAGTTGTGATGACCTTGTTGGCCACTCGATGTCACTGTTGTCATTTAAATTCCCAGTTGAAAAACCCCCTTCATAGACATTTCTTATCCATAAAATGACATCAATAAAATATGAATGTGACATTTTAGGTGTGCAGCTGTATAACTCTTTTCAAAACAGTTGTTTAAATAATCAGCTCCGTTGAAAGCAATTTGAGTAATAGTTTTTCTTCTGTAGATTTTTCAAATGCTTGGTGAACCCAGGCACTCATGGTTTTATTCTGCTTTTCTTATCTATCCATGTCCTCTTTTTAAAGTATCTCATTTACTTTGAAGGGATATCAGTTCTAGGATTCTGCCCTTGAAGTACTATTTACTTCATGGCACATTTTCTGTAATTGTACCACTTATTCCTCAATGCTGTCAGCATGTAAAGGGCATCTCTAAAGAAAGATTTAGTATTTTAATTTTCACATAATTATTTTAGAGTGCAGTTAGAGTTACTTATATGTATACATGTCTTTATTTGAAATTTCAGCTTTTTATGGATATTTTATAGTGCTGAAGAAAAATCTGAAGTGTCTATAGCTAAAACTATTACCTCAGAACAAATCATCTTTCTGAATTTTTACTAGTTACATTTGTGTTTATAGGTTAAAAAGTGTTTAAATGATTCTTTCTTTAGCCACCATTTTCTTTCTGTTGTAGCTTTATGCTTATATTGATAGTGAAAACAACATCTGAGCACGCTATTACTGCAATCAGATGGCTTATTAATGTTTTCTTCAGCCAAAAGCCCTTTAAATGATTTGTTTCAAGTGTTGGCTTCATAGTTCCAGCCAACACAAATGTTTTGGACAGACAAAAAAAGGAATCCTTTTCTTGCCCCCTCAGTGCACCTGGAAAAGGGGACCCATATTGTGTTGGCAGAGCACGGACCTGACTTGCATGGTTGTCCCCAGGACACAGGCTAAAATGGACTGATGGAGCTGCACTGGAGAAACAATGTTGATTCCTTTTCTAAGAGGAATAAAAAAGAAAGAAGACCCTCTATGAAATAAACTTATTTTAAAGACTTTGCTGTAAAAGTGTAATGTCTCTAAGAGCTGCTACTTAGGCAGCATGGCTCTTTTCCTAACATTGCTCAGGCTTGTAGGATCCACATTGGAGTCTTAATTTAGGGAAATGTTCTGTTCTGCCTTGGCACTCAGTGCCATAAACAGAGAGCTAAAGGTTCTGCTGGTGCTGGATCTAGTTTTGCTGCCTTTGTCAGTGGGGAACTTCCTTGCGCAAGGGAATTTTCCACTTCTGCATCTTACATCAGACTTTATGATAGGTAGAGAACCTTTGAAATCAATGGAGTTGCAAATCAACAGCTGCTGCCAAGTGAGCAGCACAACAATGTAAAGGTTTAACAAAAACATTTCTTGAAGGACAATGTTTTCTGTTTAATTTGTGGGATTTTCTATGGGCTGTAGCATTGTACAGAAACACTGCAGAGCTGCATTGTAGCTCCTAATACCTTCTGCCCAGGGCCGAACACAGGCATGGGCAAACTGGGCAGCTGCCTGGGGCCCGGACACAAAGGGGACCCAAAAATGGTAATTTTTAATTATTATTATCATTATCACTGGCGAAGGGGGGCCCAATACTAAAAGTTCACCGGGGACCACCAGGAGTCTAGGTACAGTGCTGCTTCTGCCCCCTGCTCCACTCCAGTTCACCCCTATAGCAGAGCTTGTGGTAGGCCATTAGAGGGTACCCATATATATCTTCTACAATTTCTGGACCAGACGAATTCTCCCACAGCCATATATGTGGCTTCTTCTATCCTCTTTGAATCCAAACCCTTTCATTCAGCTAAAGTGGTCTGAGTGATGGGGGCATCTTACCCTTAATGTGTTACATGCTCAACATGTGTAACTTGGTAAGCCTCAATAGCAAAATTCTTCCTAGATCTATTTTACTTCCAGTATGCCCACTCCCTTTGTATTTTGGGTCCCTTTTTTCTCTGGAAAAAAATATTTGGTGGAATGTTTTTTATTGGCAATTGTTAAGGTCAATAATTAATCCTTATTGTACATCAATAAATTATGGAATAGTGATTTGTATACACCAATTAAATATGCATCTTTACAACTTCAGAAACCTCATGCATCATATAGATGATTCAATTAGTTCCTCTGTTAGAGAAGGTGACCTCGTAAATTAGGTTTCAAGATCACAGCTACTCCTCTCCCCTCATTCTCTATTCAGTCACAATAACCCAGTGACCAGATGGAAGCTAACTGAATCAGTCTTGATCCTGTAGCCTCATCCAGGCTTTTTTTTACTATGTCTGCAAAGGCAGGATTTTCATCCCTTAAATCTCTAAGTGATTGATGAAGACCACTGTACCCTAATATCCATTTTTTCCAAGCACGGTGATAAAGCAGAATTTAATCATTTCTATATTGTGTTGTCAAGGAGACGATTAAAAACACCCAAACATTTATAGGCTCATTCCATTCTACTAACCGCTACAGGCATTGAGAATCCAAGTGAATTGATCCCCTCCAGTTTCAACCAGATTTCTGGAAAATTACCTCACTGTTTTCCTCCAGGCCCTCAGTATACTGGTATAAATCTATCACCTCAAAATTATGGCTTACATGATATCCATTTTATTGCATTGCATTCAGCAGGGCTCCACATATAAAAGAAAATGGGAAATGATAGGATTCTGAAAAAATATGAAGGAAGCTCCAAAAATGATACTTACAATATGTTCTAAAGGACCCTGAAATGGGCCTTTTCTAGTCTTTTTTAGCTTGGGGAGTAAGCATCTTACTTTAATCCTAAAGTAAAGAGAGGTGACCAAATCCCCAAGATTCAGTTCTGTAGAGATCCATGGCAAAATTCTCACTGACCTGAATGGGAACAAAATTTCTACCCAAATGAGGAAGAAAGCATACTTGTACATATATGATTGTAAAGTAACATAATTCTGTCAGTGTGAGTCATGGTTCCCCTGGTTCATGGGCCAGATCATTTATATTAATATGCATTGATGTTGTCAGGCTGCCTTGTGACAATTACACTGTTAATACATATTGCCACTGCAAAAGTGCTGAATTTGCTTGGTTTGTATCAGTGTCTCTAAGCTTAGAATCGTGCACACAATATTCCACACCTGTCAGGCAGAACAGCCACAACTAAATTACTGACACAATGCTCATGCAAGCAACTTTTTCTAAGTAAAGCTCTCAGGATGATTTATTATCACATTACCTTCCTTTTTTTTTGCTGCAAGACGTTTTGTGTGTGTGTGTAAAAATTAAGTTTAAATGATGTGATGCTATTACTGTATGAGCACCAGAATATCTATTTGGAGGGCAATTTTTAAACAAGATTTCTAATTTTTCTTCAATGAGTGTGTCAATAAAATAGCAGTATTCTCTGAACATGAACTTAGGCTTTAATAATATGCTGAATCTCTACCTAACATTTTGGAACCCATAAACCTCACCTGATGAGGAAAGGCAATATGCAGAAAACCAGATGAGGGATTTTATTGTTTTTAATGTGCACTACCAATTTTAAATTATTTTTGACACAACAGATTTTACTTAAATGGACCAAGTTCTCTGGTGGTGCATATGGGTTATACTCTCATTAATTTCAAAAGGAGCTAATCTATTTACACCAGAGAATGTTCTCTAATGATTTTATCACATTAGAAACCTTAATAGGCTGGCATTGTATAAAATCCCAAGTACTGCTTCCTGAAAACAGTTTTAAAAATCATGTAAATCCAAAGATGCTGATGAATTCAAGAGTCTTTTTAGGATAGCAATTCTGATAGAAATTCTGTTCTAAAGATTTTTTTTTAAATTGGGCAGATTATAAATACTCAGAAGATTCACATTATGTCTTCATAAACCAAACTGTGTGAGGAAGCTCAGTCTATTTTGTGCAGATGGCAAATGGTTATAAATGTAGATATCAGAACCTAGAGTCATAGATTTTCAACTCAGAATTTCTGACTCAGCTGTATGCAGTCAGGGGATGATAGGTATGCCATCTGTATCTGGAATAATGTTTTAATAAGGAGATGAATATGAATGATATAAGCTTTATCCTGGCAAGTCATAGAACACTAGTAAAAAAAAAAGCATTAAAGTTGCAGCATCAACTTGGTGTCTTCAGCAAATTTGGACAGCACGCTTTCCACACCCACATCCAGATAGCTGATAAAGATGTTCAACAATACAGGCCCCAGGACTGAGCTCTGGGGTACTCCGCTGCCCACATCCCTCCAGGTCAAAAATGACCCATCCACCACCACTCTCTGGGTGCGACCATTTAGCCAATTTGTGACCCATCTGACTATGTAGGCATCAATGCTGCAGTCACTGTTTTTTTTAAGAGAATGTGGTGGGAAACCATGTCAAAGGCCTTCTTAAAGTCCAGGAAGACTACATCCACCCCGACACCCTCGTCCAGGGACTTTGTGACCTGATTATAAAAAGAAACCAGGTTAGTTAGGCAGGACCTGCCCTCAACGAACCCATGTTGGTTGCCCCCGAGCATTACCTCCCCTGCTGGGCCCTTGCAGATGTGCTCCTTGATAATTTTCTCAATGGTGTTCCCAAGGACCAAGGTAAGACTGACTGGCCTATAATTGCTGGGGTCCTCTTTTCTCCCCTTCTTGTAAATGTGGACCACATTGGTCCTTTTCCAATCCTCTGGTAACTGGCCAGTGCCCCACGAGTGCGCATAGAGCCATGCCAGGGGCCCCGCTATGACCCCCGCCAATTCCCTCAGCACCCTCGGGTGAAGAGCATCTGGACCTACTGATTTAAACACATCCAGCCCCTCCAAAAGTTCCCTACCTAAGCCATCCCTGACCCTAGGGATGCCTAGGCGGTGCCTCCCCTGGGTCTGTCTGCAATTCTAGTGGGGGAGATGTCCTGGTCCCTGTTCAGGAATATGGAGGCAAAGAATTCATTAAAGAGGTCAGTTTTTCGCTTGCCACAATCACCAGATTGCCATGCCTGTCCTGTAGTGGACCCACATTACCTGGTGCCTTCTTCTCACTTCCTATGTATTTAAAAAAGGACTTTTTATTATCCTTAATTCTGGTCGCTAGCCCTAGCTCCATCTCTGCCTTGGCCTTCCTAACAGCCTCCCTGAAGTCCCAAGCAACGGAGGTGTAATCCTCCTTGGTGATAGCCCCTTATTTCCACTGTTTGTGCACCTCCTTTTTTATCCTCAGGCATCCCTAGATGCCTTTGATGAGCCATGGGGGCTTTTTAACACTCCTGCCCCCCTTGGTGTGTGTTGGGACTGACTCCCTTTGAGCTCAGAGGTTCGTCTCCTTGAGGAGCAACCATCTGTCTTGGTCTCCCATCTCATTGAAACCCCAAGACCCCAATGCCTCTCCTACTAACCATCTTAGCTTACAGAAGTCGGCCTTCCTGAAGTCAAGGACCTGAGCCTTGCTGCTTGCTTTCATCGCCCTGTGCTGGATAGTAAATTCCAGCAGGTAATGATCACTGTCGCCCAGGTGGTTGAGTACCCGCAGACCCCTCACCAGGTTGTCTCCTGTGGCAAGGAGCAAGTCCAGTATATTTATGGTACTTGCAGTTATTTAGTACTTTTAATGTTGAAAGCACAGCTCCTATTCACTTTGGGTTTCAGCTATGAATGCTCAGCAATTCTATAAATCAAACCGCCAAGGTATCATTCTGGTTATCCAGAAATTTTGGAAAATAGTAGTGAAAAGGTTGGGTTAGGTGACTCACCTATTCACTTAATTTGTGGCAGAAGCATACACTGGCTGAATAAAATACATCTCTCTAGGATGGTATGTATCTACCTTAGAGCACGATCCTTTTTCTTTTTGCCAGGCTACTTTGTTCATTACACATGTTCCATCTTCAGCAATAAATGGAGCAGAGTACAGCAGTTAACAGCCCCTTTCACTACGTCAGCATGCTGCACCCCATCATGCCGCTAGGCCTTTCTGTACCTGGCAAACCAACAGGGCTCCTTAGCTTCTCTCAGCACCCTTGTCTCTTTCCTACGATGACATGGTTGTCTTTCTCACTCTCCTCCAGCTTAAGCTCTTGCTTCTCTCACCTACTGCAAGGTATATTCTGCCAGTCTTCAGCGTGGGACGTGCAAATTGGCAAGAGGTGGGTCTTTATGTTGGCAATCTGTCTTTTGCTACTCTGGTGAAAAGCTACACAAATTTGGATAAATTATATGCCTTGAAAAACACAAATTTAAGGGTGCACAGGCTTGGTACAGATTTGATACAGCTTTGCTAAAAACTCTCTGAGGATTCCTTTGCACTGAACATGTTCCAGCTCCTACATATTACTGGACTGTACAGGTAGTATCCACACAGGACAATTGAACATGTTTCTGTTGAGACTACAGGAAATCAGAAGGGTATGCTATGAATAGATATAGGGTAGGTAGTGGAGGGAAGATTGGAGAACTCAAAAAACAAGACATACTGCCAATCTATGTGCCTACCTAATCCCTACTAGGGCTGTGCAAAGCTTTGGTAGCTGATTCAATTTGGAGGAGATTCGGCCTGATTTGGGGAACAAATCTCTGAATCCGAATTGAATCAGGAAACCAATTAAAAGCTCCAGATTGATTCAAAGCATCTGAATTGATTTGGAAAAGCTTTGCCTGCTTCAGAAATTCAGCCATAGACTAAACAGGCAGCTGACACAGCTGACTCCAGCTGGTAAATCTGCTGGGGTTGGGGGAGGAGGGAGGGATTGGGGCTGGGGCTGGGACAAGCTTCCCAGCTGGGGCAGAGGGGCACATTATTTGGGGAGGGGGACAAGGGGGGGTGCAGGATGAGGGCACAGTAGCACTGGGAGTGGGGGCTCTACCCTGCTGCTTCGTGCCCAGCTTGGGGGTGGGTGGGATGTGGGTGAGGCTTGCTCCAGGTGGAAGGGGGCAAGCGGCAGTAAGGCATAGCCCCTGCTCCCAGTGCTGCTGTGCCTGCATACCATGCCCCTCCATACTGGCTATTAAGCGGTGGCAGAACAGAGCCCCCACTCCCAATGCTGATACAGGCACGGCAGTGCTGGAAGCGGGGGCTATATCCTGCTGCTGCCTGGATTGAGCAACACCTGCATCAAGCGCCCCCCACCCACACCAGCTGGGCAAGTGGCAGGAGGGCAGAGCTGGGGCAGAGGTAGGCACAGCTGGAGGAGCCATGGGAGAAGCCCCCATGGCTGCCTTGCCTGGCCTCATCCCCTGCCCATCCCCAGCCTAGTCCTGGCACTTTATAAAAAGAAAAAAAAAAGCCTCATACTCACTGGCTCTGGCAGCGGTGATTGGGGCCTCTGAGGGCTTATGGCAGAACACCCCCACACAGCATGGAGCAGTGCGGGGACAGTGGAGATCGCCCCCCCCCACCCCCACTTGGCACCTGTGCGGCAGCTGCCCCATGGCACAGGTGCAGTGTGGCTCAGCAGGGCACTGCACTATCTGGGATCTGGGGAAGCTCCATGTGTCAGCTGGAGCCCAGCACCACTCAGCCCCAGTGGCTCCAGCTCTCAGACAGCGTGCAGTGCCCTCCTGAGCCATGCTGCACCTGCGCCCTGGGGCAGCTGCTGCATGGGTGCCAGGTGGTTGAGGGTGATCCCTGGTGCCCCCCACTGCCTTGTGCTGTGTGGGGGGGCTCTGGTACAAGAGCCCAGAGGCCCCAATCAGTGCTGCTGCAGCTGGTGAGTGCGGAGCTTTTATTTTTTTCCTTTTTAAGTGCCAGGACTAGGCTGGGGTTGGGCGGTGGATGGGGCCAGGCAGGGCAGCAATGTGGGCTTCTCCAGTGGCTCCTGCCAGCTGGGGAGAGGGAGGCACAGCCGGAGGACCCGTGGAAGAACTTGCGGCTGCCCAGCTGTGCCTGCCTCTCGCCAGCTGATCTGAATCACCGAGTCTCTCTGAATCAGTGCTGAATCTTCCAAAGCCAATTTGGTCAAATTGATTCGGGACAGCGATTCGAATATCGAATCAAAGCACCATCCTCTGAATCAGCTGAATCCAAATCCAAATCAAATACTTCCTTATTTGCATGGGCCTAATCCCTGCTCCTGAGTCTCTGTTTCAAAGCATAAGATGGGGGTATGTCTTTAGTGTCTTGCCAAACTGATTGTTCAACATAGCAAAAAACCCCACATATTTTCTCTATCCTTATACCAGTTGATCATTTTGGCCTAAATCTATGAACAATATTGAAGACTAAGACAGTCTCCCAGCATGGAAAAATCAGTCCAAATGATTAAAGTTCATCATAATTATAAGCAATTGAGAATAACAGAAATTATTGGGCAACATTAATAACAGCTGGCACAGCCACCTCTGCTGATAGTATCACTCTGGGTGTGTCTACACGTCCATTTATGCCATCTTAAATTTACTGCACAGAAACTGCACAGTAAGCAGGAATAGGCTGGTGTCTACATGTGCAGGCATTAAAGTACATTAATCCTATGTGTGCACTGATTTGGAACTAAAGTTATTCCCAAGTCAGTACACACACAATGTTACTGTGCAGTAAGGCATTTACATGTGTGTTATTCACAGTTACTAATTGGGTGTAAATTTGATACCTGCTCATGCAGGTAGCATATTTATGCTCAAGTCAGTGTAAGTCACCATATTTACGGTGCAGTACAGGTGCGCATGTGTAGATGCATGCTCGTACCGCACAGTAATTACTGTGCAGTAAATGCGCATGTGTAGTTGTGCCCTCTGGTCCTGAGAAAGATGCTGCTATGCAATTGCTTTGGACAGTAATGCTGTCAGTCTTCAATATTATGTCTATGCATTAAAAAAGTATCTCAGAAGGCAATCAATGTGTCTGTGACAAACCTGTGGCTTGCTGCTTCATAGCAGATACTATAGTATAACACATAAGGTTCACCTAGTGCTGATAATGTACCAAAAACATTCTCAGACATATTTTTGATACATAGTCTTGGAGTAACTGACTTTACATCCTCAGTTATTGTCTATTTATAAAGCAACTTCTCTCTTAATGTCAGCATGTATGTTTACAGTGATTTTTACTGTTTTGCTTCTATTAACATCTCAAAAAACACACAAAGACGTTTGAAAATAGGATTAACACAGTCAATAGAAAAACCTTTCCCCCCGACAAGTATGGCTGGATGATCACATAAGCTAAGTGATGCAAATCAGGCAGACTAAGGATTTTCTGCATCCTTAAATGTTTATAAAGGTTTATATTAGTGGCAGATTTAATAGCAATGGCATGAGTAGAATTGTCTGACAAAACCTTCTATTATGAAATGATTCCTTCTATTACTTGCTTCTTTTTCCCTTGTGAAATGCAGAAATCACTCAGCTAAGTTGTCTGCAGTAAACTAAAGTAATCAAGAAATGATGGTCCCAACCAGAATCAATATACATATACAGTCAGTGACATCTAGGCAAAAATAGAGAGGATAAGTTGCAGCTGCTGCTGCCCTGACCTCCCTGCTGCTGAAGCTGGAGATGTTGCAGGGAAGGTGCAGGATGGGAAGGTGGGGGTGATGGGAGGGTAAGGCTCCCCCTAGGTCCATTCTGGTGCCCCCCTATTAGGTTGCATCTGGGGCTCATGCCGCATTCACTCACCAATCATTACACTACTGCTGTATAAACTCTTAAAAATAAGTACGTGCTGACAAAGAAACTCAAAAATCCTGTTTAGTTTGCTTGTATTTCAATACATGCACATACACAACAGGAAAAGGCTTGTGGAACTCATGAAAAGCCTCAGCACCAGCGTTAAAAGCAGTTGTATAGTGAAGGTGGTGACTGGGGCATCAGTTCTGTGTGCTGACCTTGGAGGTGAATGTGATGGGGAGGAGTGGGGTTGGGAATAGAGGCAGCTGCGCTGCTGGACTGGCTGCTTTCATGCCACCCACAAGGCAGCTACTAGTGACACTGTCCTGCCCATAGATTGTTGCCACTGGGGGTGCTCAGGCATCATGTTATACCCCTTGGTAAAAGGTACCAGGCAAAATATCAGATTGTTGTTTTATAGGCCACAGATTTGAAATTGGATGGGGCAGTGATGGCTTCTGCACCCATATAGAGCCCCAGAGGCTTCAGAGGGACTCCTAAGATGATGTGTGTCCATGCTAGATGTTCCAGCTGCAGGACTAACATTATAATGTTGACTTGAGAAAGATGTGATTTAGTAAAATGGAAACGTGCCTCACAGTACCTGTTCTGAGTTTGTTTAATTCTAGATTGCTTTTTTATTGCCTTCCACATTGATTTAAAAGGTAACATAATCTGTATTGAAAGAGGTTGACGTTGTATATTCTTTCAGATTGTATATAAAATACTTTGACCCCATCATGAGTGTCTTTTCTTTAGGCTTTATAGGTTTCAAGCAGTTTTAGGTTAGCATAATATTTCATTCTGAATCATTTTAATATTAACCCTGTTGGTCTCCTCCTTGCCTTTTCAAATGCAACAGTTTTATTACAATTTTATTATTGCACAGCACATCCATCTGATTTGTATTCTGTGGGTTTAGCTGTGTATTCTATGTTTCAGGCAGGTCTTTTAATTATTTCTCTGAAATGTAGACACATTTTGAGAGCAGGTCACACTTACTTTCATTATTTTAGTGTCCCTTTCAAAGCCTTTGCACTTGAATTTAAATCCATTAGTTTGTTCTTAATTATTTTGTCAAATGTGTATTTTTCATTGAGGGGTATAATGTTTCATTTGCCGAAGGTCAGCTCGAATGGCAGCCTTACAAAGCCTTTTTGCAGCTGTACATACCACTTGCTCACATGATGTATCACAAGTACACTGAAACAGCTTTGTGGTAGGTTAATGTGGTGGATCACAGTTTGCTTTAGTGTACAACTGCAGCCACTGAAATACTCATTAATATGTCTCTTCATCCTTTCTGTCTAAGAAATGGTGACTCTCTTTATGACACTACCTTCAGATAAATGTATGAAATAAGGAACTCTTTTAAAGAGGAGAAAATTGTTATTAATTTATTCTATTACCGTACAGTTTAGCTGCTTCATTCAAGATTATGGCCCCACTGTGTCTGGCTCTATGCAAACAGTCATTATGAGATGGTCCCTGCCCTAAAGAGTTTTCAATCAAATAGGCCAGATATAGGGCAAACAAGTATGTTTGCAACTGTGTTAGCTCAACATGATTGAAAACTCCTGCTAAAATGCAAGCTAACTGCTTCAAAACTAGGTTAACTGGCTGCATTGTAGCCTCATGGGAAGCCTAGGCTGCAGCATGGCCAAATAATACGGTTTCATAAATGTTAGATTTCATTTGAAGAGGTCTTTCCAGGCATACCAAAGTAAATTAGACAAACTAACATGTTGAAAAACTTGTATTGCCCTTTACTCTTCCCTCTCAGGACTGAGCCAAGGAGTGAGAGGGGAAACAGAAACATCAAGAGATTGTGATTCTTTCAAGGTCATACAGCAGATCCTTGGCAAAGCACGCAAATCCCAGTCCAGTAGACCATGCTGCTCACATTCTCTGAGGCTGTCATTATAGCATCCTCTATCACTCTTGTAGAGTGATTCATTATTTTGCATGACTGTCAAATCTTTGTAGAGTCTGCTTTTTCTGCATTGCAATCACAGATGCACAAAGCTGGAGGGTATTTCTGGTGCCTCTCTTATAAACAGGAAAGATGAGGGGCTCATAGCATCAAAATTGCTGTTTTTATTGATTTTTTAAAAACACAACATAAGATCAGAGGAAAAATATATATCGACTATATATAAACTATAAACTATGTACATATTCATATCAAATAATAAATAATAAAGGAAAAAGAAAAAAGGAGGAGGGAAGAGGAAAGGACAAAAGAAAATGAGAAAGGAGTGCAAGGACTAATATTTAAATTACCAAAATATTCTAAGAACTCCTCCCAAATTACATGAAATATTTCAAAGAAGTTAAGTCTGCTAAATATGGCTCTCTCCATAGATGCCACCTGTGCCATCTCAGAGTGCCAGATTTCAGCCTTCAGTATAGTAATAAGTTCCTGCATGTCGCTAATAAGAACTATTGTAAGAGTGCAATCTGGCAAAGATTCAGTTTGAAATCTTTAGGGTTATATACAAGAACACACATATCTGCCAAAGGATCAGTGATATGTTCAAAAGCATGTTAACTCTAGTTATAATTTATTTCCAAAAAGAATTGATAATAGGGCATGACCAAAGCATGTGACTAAGTATTGGCTGCAATGCATCACATCTCTAACTTGTGCATACTGGTAATATATTTATTTTTTTTAGTTTAAAGGGAGTCCAGTGCAGACAAAAAATGATCTTTTGTTCTATATATAAGATGAAATCTAAGATCAATTATCAATGTTTTGTCCTCTCTCCAGACAAACCTTTTAAACATTTGGTTTATTTTAACAAAATAGGATTGGGGGGTGTTGCAACTGATAGGTTATGCAACAGGTAAAGTAGGCAAGGCATTTTAAAAATATTAACACAACCCTACAAGGGATATTGCCAAACTGCTCCATTTGTTCAGATCCTATAATATAACAACAAGAATCTTCTGAAAGTTTTGGCAGAAAATAATATCAATAATATCAATATTTTGGATATTTTAATACCTAAATACCCAAATGTGTTCTGATTGCTATTGAAATTGCCCTTTGCTAAACTTATCCGTTGTGGTATACTTACCTAATTCAAGTAACTCAACCTTCTTGATTCACCCTTTGCAAAAGAAATGGATCAGATAACATATTATTGGTTGCAACCCATGAAGTGGGATTTGTACATAGCAACTGTATCCACGTTATTAATTTTTACCAAGGCCCATCTTTTGCAATACACAAAAAGGTAGCTCCAAGAAACACAACCAAAGACCTTTTCTGCATCAAATGCTAAAAGAGCCACATGGACTTTGGAATTGTGTACTTCTGCTACTATACCACTAACCTGACATACATTATCTGAACCATGCTTTTTTGTGATAAATCCTACTTGATTTTTGTGTGATAACATTTTGGCTCGGATTTTGGCGTCTACATTAATTTAAAAAAACGGTCTATAGTTAGAACAAGTCATAAAATCCTTTCCTGGTTTAGGAATTATGGAAATAATAGCTTGACATAAAATGCTTGGTACTGTACATTGGTTTTTACTATTATTAGATGCATTCAATTATTGAGGTAACAATAGTACTTTAATTTACAAAAAAAATCCTTTCCTCAGGAAATCCATCACTGCATGGAGATTTATTATTGTTCTTGTTCTTTAAGGTCAAAGTTATTTCACGTAATGATAAAGGAGCCTCTAAAATTTCCTTCTCCAGCTCTGAAATTTGTTGTATGGATGTAAAGTATAGGAACAGATCTATTTCCTTGCCAGTAACATTCAGACTATCAGTGTACAAACTGGGATAGAATTGACTGAACTGTTGGTTCATTTGTCTCTGTGTCATATGCCTATCCCCCAGATAGTCTCTTATAATGTATATTTTATTATGGTTGGATTTATTCTTTAGTCTATATCAGCATGGGCGACTGGTGCCTCCTGAGTTTGGGGGGGCACCAGGTCGCCAACGGGGCATGGGGGCCCCAGCGGCTGATCGCCAACTTCCACTGGCACTTCTGGTTTCGTGGCTGGTGCTTCTAGGGGGTGCATGGCTGATCTCAGGGTGCACGTGCACCCGTGTGCACCTGCTATGTGTCACCAATGTATATCAGTGGTTCTCAACTAGGGTGGCAGGGCACCTTGGGGTGCCTTGAGATCCTTTCAGGTGTTCTGTGAGGTGCAATGCAGTTTTAATATTGTTAACTGTGCAAACTTGATTCACAAGATAAACCCAGAGATTTCAAATAGGAACTCATAGTGTCAAAAACATTCTGATGTTTTGTGGTCTTCAGGAACTTTTTGCAACATGGAAGAACTCATCCATTATTTTTCTGTAGTAAAAAAAACCCACTGAAAACTAGAAGTTTTTTGCTGAGGGGCACCTTGAGTGCAATGTGGAGTGCCTTGAGCCCAACAAGGTTGAGAACCACTGGTCTGCTAGGAATCTTCTTGCACATGCCCCCAGTATCTTGGTATAATCTATATAAAGCATATTCTGACCTCTGGCACAGTAATTTATTCAATTAATTTCTCATATTAGTATGATTGTGTAGTTTATCAGGCAAAGGATTCATGACATAATCCTCATCTAAAGACTTGTTCTTATAAAAGTATCTATTTCTGTATCCTGTTCTTTCTTCTTTTTTTTTTTTGCAGAAGCATATGATATTATATGCCCTTCTAAGAAGACTTTAATACTTTCCCATAATGTCAAAGCAGAGGAAGCAGTAGGTTGATTAAGCTCCATAAATTTTTAAAATTCTATAATGATTGGGAGGTATTGAGTCACCAGTATTTTTCATGACTTGTCTATCTGGGAGGAAGAGTGGAAGCTATAGAGCCAACAGAGGCATTGATCACGGAGTCAACTATGCTTTGAGAAATTAAAAAGTAGTTTATTCTAGAATATATTTAATAAGGCATTGAAATAAAAAATC
Organism: Alligator sinensis; assembly: GCF_000455745.1. NCBI lineage: Eukaryota > Metazoa > Chordata > Crocodylia > Alligatoridae > Alligator > Alligator sinensis. The sequence goes on along the minus strand of NW_005841961.1, from coordinate 3,045,979 downwards.
CTACAATCCCTCATTGTTGGATTCACTCTTTGGCAAACCCAGGTTAGACATAAAGCTTGTAATAACTACCCTAGAAGTAGATTTTTTGGAGTGGGGGAATGAGATCTATCAATGACAGGATCCAAACATTCATTCCAGTCTCCCATCTTGCCAGTGCAGGGGGAGCCCAATCCTGGG
>NW_005841961.1:3042837-3045771 GCF_000455745.1 Alligator sinensis | reverse complement strand
ACGGATAAGTAGCAGTTTTCTCTCCCTTTGCTCCCCTGGCTGGGAATCCTGATCAGGTGGTTGGAGTTCCCAGCTCGGGGAGCACACCATGTGCTCCTGTGGCTGAAAGCTGTGGCCAGATGACTGGAGCTCCTAAAAGGGGAAGCACACTATGTGCACCTCTGGTTGAAAACCCCATCAGCTCATTGGGCTCCCAGCCAGGGGAGCATACCATACGGGGTATCCCTCAGCTGATTGGGGCTCCCAGCCTCTGAAGCACGTGCGAGTCTTTCTTGCTTGCTCCAGAGGCTGGACAGTAGCCACACATTCAATTAAAGGTGTGATAGACACCATGCACAAAGCTATTACATATATTTTATGTAATAACTTTGTGGCTTATTTTTTGTTTTATAATGCTATTAATTGCTTGAACGTTTGGCCAGGTCACTATTTAAGATGTGATTAACCAGTTAATCATGTCTCAAGTGTAAAATCTCGTAGGGGCATTGGTATGGACACATGAACATTTGAAGAAGCTGGGAATGATCTGTATGGAACAAAACTGCTCCAGATTTAACACTACTTCATCCAGGTTTAAAACTGAAGTCATTTTCCTACATTTGTATTATTCCATGCTTGTCCACACAGAACAATTAGAACATAGCAGCTGCTGCCCTTCTGAAACATTTCCCTTTTGAAATGACTCCAAAAGGACCAAATATATCTGCCCCTCTGTCATTCTTTACCTTTGCTTATCTGTAAAAGGGACCTAATTTCTACCTGACTGGCAGGCTGTCTCCACATCTTTTGCATTTCTCTCTTTTTGAGACCTTGTAAAGGGTGACCTCTCTGAATATACTAATGTGACAGAAGGGAATTTATATCACTCAATAAACTAAAGTTGAATCCAGTAATCCTTCACTCCAGTGATCATATCATAGTTATTGATTGAGTTGACTGACATACCAATAAACGTTTTTTGGTGGACTATTGACTCAGGAAGCAATTATGTTACAGAAATTCAAAGTATTTCAAAGAATCTGAAAATATTAGGTAAATTTAAACCAGCTATCATAGCAATATTGTTACTTTTACATTGCTCTCTTATCTAATCATCTACAATTCTGTTTTTGTGTCTGTCTTGAGGGGGAATTCATTATTTCATTAAGTTTCATTTTTAAAATGTAGTAAGTCATCCTTGGTAAAACACAAATCTGAAATGGATACTTGTAGTTTTCAAGTGCATAGATTCATAGATTGTTAAGGGCTGGAAGAGACCTTGTAGCTCATCAGGTCCAGTCCCCCTGCACTAGGCAGGAAAAGACAATTGGGTTCAAGTGACCCCAGCGAGGTGACTGTCCAGTCTCCTTTTGAAGATTTCCAGCATAGGTGACTGCACCACCACTGAAGGAAGTTTATTCCATAGTCTAGACACCCTGACAGTGAAGGAGTTTTTCCTGGAATTGAGCTTGAAGTGGCCTTCCAGGAGCCTGTATCCAATGCTTCTGGTCTTCCCTGGGGGTGCCTTGGTGAACAGCTGTTAACTGAGTTCTTCCTGTACTCCACAGATGAAGTGGTAAGCCACTACCAAGTCCCCTCTCAACCTTCTCTTCTGTAGGCTGATGAGGCCCAAGTCCCTCAGCCTCTTCTCGTATGGCTTGTCTTGCAAGTCCCTAATCATATGGGTGGCTCTTCTCTGGACTCTCTCAAGTTTTTCCATGTCCTTGTTGAAGTGGAAACAGAACTGGATGCTGTATGCCAGCTGCAGTCTCACCAGTGCGGAGTACAGTGGAAGTATCACTTCCTTAGTTTTGCTCTATATACTTTGCTTTTACATATACTTTATAAAATAGTTTGTTGCATAATTCTGCATATATTCTGGATTCATCCTTAGAATTGGGGACCATTTTAAATTAAACTACTTTCTTTTTGTGGCTTACATCTCTAATCCCAATAATTTGTTTTAACAATATAAAGCTTTAGTTAAAATATATTACAGTTTTGTTTTATATTATCAGTTGATTTGTGTTTCTGTATCTTTTCCTAACTTACTTTCCCTTTTGTATTCTCAACCTCATCTCCTTATTCTTAGTTTTAAAGCAAAGACGTGGGAGATCTGTCCTGCAGAATTTTGATGCAAACTAATTACAATATATTTAAAACAATGAGCAACATCCAGTAACCTACCTAACAGACAATAAGCCTGTGCGAAGCAGCTAGTATTCGCTTTGGATTTGGATTTGGCCAATTCGGGGGACAGTGATTCAATTCAGTGATTTGAACCACTGTCCTGAATTGATTTGGCCAAATCTGATTCGAAGATTTGTCTGCTGTCGAATCGGCCGAATATCTGAATCAGACAGGCCCTATCCCCCTCCCGTTCTCCCAGCCCCATCAATGGCTGCCCTGCCTGGTCCCAGCTCCCTGCTCTTAAAAAAAAAAAAGAAAAAAAGCCCTGCAGTCACTGGCTCCTGCCAAGCAGCGGGGGAGGGGTCTCTGCTACAAGCCCCGCAACCCCTGACTACTCCCCCTGTCCCCCCATGACTGTTTTGCCCAGCCCCAGCTCCCAGTTCTTTAAAAAAAAAAGCAAAATAAACCCCCTGCACTCACCAGCTCCTGCAAGGTGGGTAGGGAGCGATCCCCACTGCCCCCCACTGGTCTTCACTGTGTGACAGGGCTCTGCCATGAACCCCCAGAAGCTCTGAAGCTGCTGCAGCAGCTGGTGAGTGGGGGCTTTTTTTCCTTTTTTAAAAAAGAACTGGGAGCTGGGGCCAAGCAGGGCAGCCATGGGGGGGGGTTGGGGGGCTTGTGGAAGAGCCCCCCCATGCAGCAAGGGGCAGTGGGGGGCAGCAGGGATTGTCCTCCTGCCTATTAGGAGCCCGTGAGTAGGGGCTTTTTTTTTTAAGAGCCAGGAGCTGGGGCAGGTCAGTCAGTCATGGGGGAGGGGGCGGGGAG
>NW_005841961.1:3038510-3042797 GCF_000455745.1 Alligator sinensis | reverse complement strand
AGGCTGGGGGAGCAGGCAGGGGATGGGGCCTGGTGGGGGTCCCCCCATGGTTCTGTCCCCCTACCCCAGCCTCCTCTCTCCTGCCCCCTACTTACTGGCATGGAGTCTGGGTCCAGCTCCCTGTGGCAGTGAGCGGGGACTGCCTGAATCTCTGAAGCTCTCCAGATCTTTTCCAAATCAATTCGGAGAGCTTAAATCAATTTGGACCTTTTTATTGGTCTCCTGATTTGATACAGATATGGAGATTTGGCCACTGAATCTCATCCAAATCAAATCAGTACCTGAAGCTTTGCACAGCTCTATTAGGCAACATTTTTTCTTACACTCTGTTGCCCTGGTTCAAGAAGATATCCCTATTTATAAGCTTATGTGCTTTCCTGAATTGTGTCCAGATAAATACAGATGTTTGTTTCCCTGGGGACAAGTAGCAGCAACACACTTTGTGCTGCTGTTACTTGCCCCAGCTAGTGCCCATGCCACGTGCACTATGGTGCATGGCAGGTTACCCTGGGTGTGGTAGGGGAGGCTTACCTGTGGTTCTGGGTGTGGTTCTGGAGGCCTCAGGGAGCTGCAGTCAGGGCACTTCTGTAGCTGGGAGCCATGGGAGTGTGGCTCTGGCTAGCCAGGCTCTGGTTTTGGGTGGTGTGTACTGTTACCATGTGCTCTGCCCCGCTTTTATTTGGCATTTTTTTTTTTTTAGCCTGGGTTCTCCCAGGGTCAACCCCCCACCCCATGTTGCCAGGTAGCAGCATGGGGAATACCTGAATGTGTGGTATGTGACACTTCAGATGGGTCTGTGGTGACACATATTGCATGTCCACACTTGTCTGGGTGCAGCCATAAATGCTTTAAGTGGGTCACTTGTTAATTTAGTAAAATATGGGGAAGAAACAGTCTTCTAGTTTCTGTGTTCTAGTTTTTGTGTTATCCTGTACAAGTTTATATTTTAATTCAGACCTGTCCAACTGGAACCCAAGGAATGAATGCTGCTGCTGCTGGCCCTCAGCAGCTCTCTTGCCTGCTGCTAAATATATGGTCTACATTCACCACTGGTGACTCTTAATTGGTAGCAGGGGAAAAAGGGGACTGAGCACCAGTGGTATTCACCTATGTTCTGGAGCTCTGTCAGCATGATAACTCCATTAACTGCATCACCAAGCTACCACCCTACCACTGGAGTTGGTTGTCTGGCCTGGGAGAAGCAAGGATCTGGCTCATTGGGTCAAATAAGAAGGATAGCCATGTTTTAATTAGTACCATTTCCCTTTCTCCAAATGCTTTCTGTTTTAAATAAATAACATATTATTTTATATTAGATAGACTATTAGATGACATTGCAGCTTTTTATGTTTTCTGTTATTTTTCACTCTATTGTTTGCAGTAATCCCCTAAAAGCAATCCCTTTACCTATTAAATCATAAAATATTTGGTGGAATTAATTTCAATATCTTCAGAGTTCTCTGCATTTACTTTCACATTATAATATCCTAACAGTATTAATGCACAATGCCCCTTTATTAGCTCTATTTTGTTTTTAGAGGACCATAAACAATTTTTATTGAAGGTAATTACTATGACTTTTGTGCTATTTAATGTTCTGGTCAAGAAGTAATTATTGATACTATGGTGGCTAACTACAATCTTTCCTTTTAAAAAAATTATTCCCTGGTTAGAAGAAAACAAGCTGTTAATTTTCAAATTGAGAGTCAATGTTGACTTGAAACATTTTACCTTTTAAATAGACGGGAATGTGGTAAACAGCCATTTTTTTCTCCTTAAATACACATTAAAGTGAAAACAAGCAAGCACAAGACTCTAGTAAGAAGTACATTTCCAATTGAAAAGTAATTGTGATAAGAAACAACATTTTTCTTCAAGTTAAAGAAAAAAAGATTTTTAGTATATTTTCTCTTTTAAAAATGAAGAACTACTTAAATTACTAAACCTGCTTCTCATTTGCACTAGGGCCTCTTTTTATGACTCAGGCAATGCAGAGAGACACTACAATAGGAACAAATTATATCTTACTTTGCTTTCCCTTTACACTGGCCAGAAAGGTGTAAAAATCCCTTATTGTAAGAATCAGCTTTAAGGACCAGAACAAAACCACTTACGTGCCTTAACTGCAGGTAGGCATCTGCCTGTTTTGTGAGACAACAGAATTGTGCCAAGTGAGGCCTCAGCTAACTGAACATCTGTGAATGTGGCTGTAGAGCCCAATTCTTGGGTGACAGTCTCTTCCTTACTTATCACATGTGAAGTTTGTATCAAACAATCCTGAATGTGGTGCAGGGTTCTTCCTTCATCTGCATGTGTCTTCTTTTGTCTGCATGTTGGGCTCTTTGGGTGCCCGTAGATGTGCGGTGCGGGATATCTGCTCTGATGCACTGTAATTACAGTGTGCGGTGAAGACTCAATTACTTGAGTCTGATGGAGCATGGTAATCAGTATTCAGTGTCTCTGCATTTCAAAATGGCAATGGGCACACTTTAATTAAAGCTCATCAAACAAGCTTTAAAGTTCCCACTCATAGGCAGAGGGAGAAAAAATGATTTGAGAGGGCTGAGCATGTGTGTGCATGCCAGCAGGTAAGTCTGTGGGGGAAAGAGGGCGGGGGGGGGGAAGGTCTGTGGGGGGCAGATCAAGGCCCCAGTGGTGAGGGAGGGAGTAAGGCACAGGGATGCCCTGCTCCCTCCCTCACTGCTGGGACCTCCATCTGTGGCTGGGAGGGCGGGAGTGGGGCTGGGGCTGGGGCTGGGGCTGGAGCAGTGACAGGATGCAGGATGGAGCCATGAGCAGCTCGTCCAGGGGGTGCCCGGTGTGGGGAGGAGGTGGTGGCTCCCACTGCTGCATGCACCCAGTGGGCATGGGAGCTGTGTGCCTGGGATCTTCATGTAGAGTGAAGGCAGGATGCAGGCTGGGGCCAGAGGGCGGGAGTGGGGCTGGGGCTGGGGCTGGGGCTGGAGCAGTGACAGGATGCAGGATGGAGCCATGAGCAGCTCGTCCAGGGGGTGCCCGGTGTGGGGAGGAGGTGGTGGCTCCCACTGCTGCATGCACCCAGTGGGCATGGGAGCTGTGTGCCTGGGATCTTCATGTAGAGTGAAGGCAGGATGCAGGCTGGGGCCAGGCTCTTCTTGATGGGGGGTTGCTCTGGGCTGCGCTGGGGGCAGATGGTGGTGGCACTGGGATGGGGGGTGGGGGGCTATAGTGAATTTTGGGGTGGCTGCAGCCCCCCCATAACCGCCCCTCCCAGCACCACTGCCACCCACCCCGAGTGCGATCTGGCTCAGTCCCCCACCCACTGGGAAGAGCCCGGTGAAGCCCCAGCCCACAGTCCACCCTCACCCCATACAGATCCAGGGCCACTTGCCCCACATGCCTCCCAGGGTGCATGTAGCAGCAGAAGCTGCACCCCTCCAGACAAGCTGCTTGCAGCTTAGTCCCACACCCTGCCCTGGCTGTAGAGCACCTGCCCTAGCCCCAGCCCCAGCTCCCCATTTCCTTTTTCACTGCTGTGTGCGCACCCCTCCACACCCCTGCTGCAGCTACCAGAAGCTGCCTTGCGGCCCTACCGCTGACCCGCATTTGGAAGGGCTAAGCCCAATTAGCCTCCCCATTCTGCTGCCTATGGTGCCACCATTACCATTTTGAAGCAAGGGACACTGAATATACATGATGCTGCAGGCACTTCAATTAGAGCAGGTCCTGAGAGCTGCTCTAATTAAAGCACCTGCTGTGCTAGACAGGGGGGACAAGACTGAACTCCTCAATGAGTTCTTTGCCTCAGTGTTCCTAAACAAGGGGCAAGACAAGTCTCACAATGGGATTGTAGAGAGGCAACAGCAGGGTGCCAGACTAGCAAGCGTTGGCCCTGAGATGTTGCAGAGTCACTTGGAAGGACTGGATGCATTTAAGTTGGCAGGCCCGGATGAGCTCCATCCGAGGGTACTGAAGGCACTGGATGATGTCACTGCACAGTCACTGGAAAGAATATTTGAGCACTCGTGGTGCATGGGCCAGGTCCTGGAGGACTGGAAAAGGGCCAGTGTGGCCCCTATTTTCAAGAAGGGGAGGAAGGAGGATCCAGGCAATTATAGGCCAGTCAGTCTCACCTCCATCCTTGGCAAAGTCTTTGAAAAGATTATTAAGGATCATATATGTGAGAGCCCAGCAGGAAAAATTATGCTGAGGGGAAACCAGCACGGGTTCGTAGCAGGTAGATCATGCCTGACTAATCTAGTCTCTTTTTATGACCAGGTTACAAAACACCTGGATGCAGGAGTAGGG
>NW_005841961.1:3037524-3037930 GCF_000455745.1 Alligator sinensis | reverse complement strand
GCAGTTGGAGTACTGCGTGCAATTTTGGGCGCCACACTTCAAGAGGGATGTGGATTACCTGGAGAGGGTCCAGGGAAGGGCCACTCGTATGGTTAAGGGCTTGCAGGCCAAGCCCTACGGGGAGAGACTAGGGCACCTGGACCGCTTCAGCCTCCACAAAAGAAGGTTGAGAGGCGACCTTGTGGCTGCCTATAAATTCATCATGGGGGCTCAGAAAGGAATTGGTGAGGCTCTACTCACCAAGGCGCCCCTGGGGGGGTCACAAGAAATAATGGCCATAAGGTAGCAGAGAGCAGATTTAGGCTGGACATTAGGAAGAACTTCTTCACAGTTAGAGTGGCCAAGGTCTGGAACGGGCTCCCAAGGGAGGTGGTGCTCTCCCCTACCCTGGGGGTCTTCAAGAGGA
>NW_005841961.1:3033842-3037509 GCF_000455745.1 Alligator sinensis | reverse complement strand
ACTCTTTCCTGCCTATGCAGGGGGTTGGACTTGATGATCTATTGAGATCCCTTCTGGACATAACATCTATGAATCACCCTCCCCTTTCCCCTGGAATATGTGTAAATGTTGCCCTTCTTTCCACAAAAGCCTCCATTCCATGCTTAACAGACTGTTTCTACATGTTTCAGTCCTCAGCCCCACCATCTCAGCATTCACAAGTTATGCCTGGTACCTCGAGGTATGTAGAAAAAAACATTTAAAGCTGCGTCTATGGCTCTCCTAGTCCTTTGGATCAATGTTTCTTGCCTTCATATCTCTCTTGCAAGCATCTTTGAACTGAGATAAGGATGCTCATGTGGCTTTCTTCCTTTATAGAATTCTTCATGCAATAAGCCCTTGGGTATATGGCCATTTGGGTGTTCAAAGTAGGCCATATTCAATTCGGATTTGGTCCAGTTCAGGAGACAGCGATTCTATTAGTTGATTCAGATCAATGTCCCAAGTCGATTCAGTTGAATCCAAATCTGAAGATTCAATGCTGATTCAGAGAATCAGCAATTCAGCCATAGACACAGCTTTAAATGTTTTTTTCTACATACCTCAAGGTACCAGGCACAGCTTGTGAATGCTGAGATGGTGGGGCAGATGGAGTGTCCCACAGGAATGTGGGGGGGCTCCCCATGTGCTCGGTGGTGGACCTGGAAATAGACCAATAGCACTTCTGGTCCACTTCTGGGTGTACTGCCGAGAGAGAGGGAACCCTCCTCCCCACACCCTTCCAGGTCAGTGATTGGCCATGGGGGGACCCTGGGTGCCCCCCCCAGACCCAGGAGGCACCAGTTGCCAAGCCGGGTGGTGGGGGAAGGGTTCCCCATGTGCTCTGCGGCGGACCCAGAAGTGGACCGGAAATGCTTCTGGTCCACTTCCAGGTCTATTGCTGAGTGTGCTGGGGACACCCCTGCCTCATGCTCCCATGGGATGCTCCATCCACCCCACCATCTCAGCATTTACAAGCCGCCTGGTACCTTGAGTACATAGAAAAAACATTTAAAGCTGTGTCTACGTCCAAATCATCGAATCTCTCCGAATCATTTCTGAGGGTTCCAGTTTGATTCAGAGAGATTAAACAGTCTTCTTATTTGATTCAGATTTGGAGGTTTGGCTGCCAAATTGGGCCAAATTTCCATTGAAACTTCAGATTTGAATTTGGCCAAATTGAATCGGGGACAGTGATTTGAATCAATGAACTGAATCACTGTCCCCAATTTGGCCTGAATCCGAATCAAATACAGCCCATTTCGCTCACCCCTAATGTGCACCCAAGATCACAACTTATAGAGCTGGGGTGGAGCAGCCTCAGCTGGCAGGGGGTTGGGGGTGGGGGGTCAGCCTGCCAGCCTATAGCTGCTCCATCCCAGCAAAATGTGCTACAGAGGGGCAGGCTGGGGTACGAGGGTGCTACAGCATGGGGCTAGGTGACAGGCAGCTCCTGCACTGTAGCACCATTGCACCCCAGTCAGCCCATGTCACTGTCTAGATGTGCATTGCAGCTCACTAAATAACTCTGGCATAGGATAGCACTTGTCCCAGACAGTACTCTCCTACAGCGGAATTAATTAATTAACTGCACCCAAATAGGGGCACATGTGTAGCCAGTGACACTTTATTGTAGGGCTAATTAGTCAACTCCACAGTAAAGTGCATAATTAGATGCACCCACTGCCCCTTAGCCGGCTATTTTCTTCCCTGAAACTTCACTTACAGTATTTTTGTCTTACTCCTTTAGTGACTCTTAGTATCAATGGGTACCTATACACATGCAGGGAGGCTGCTCCAATGCACTGTAATTACAGTGCATTGGAGCAGACTCAATTAATCACTCCAGCAGACTCCAGCATCACATCTGTCAGTGTCCCTGTGCTGAAAAATGGCAGCGGGCATGCTTTAGCTGAAGCTTGTTTGAGGAGCTCTAGTTTAAGCACACTTACCACCATTTTTCAGCATGGGGATGCTGATACAGTGACACTATAAGCACTTTAATTAGCGTGGCTCTTGGAGTCACTCTAATTAAAGCACCTCCCTCACTCCCAGAGCACATTTATAAACACCCAATAGTACCATTGTTTCTATATTTGTTTTTATTCTGAATGCCTCTCTTACTTTAACATGTTTCTCTCCCAATATTTGTCATCTTATATAATTTGCCATTTCTAGGATTTTACTTATTTTACTACCTATTGCTCATTTGGCTGCTTGTATTCCCAATTTTTGTCATTTCCCCTCACATTTAATTTCAATATTTGTGACATGCAAAGAAAAGTCTTCCCGTGACTCATAACTCATTTGCTCCCAGTGCATTTGCACATGGCTGCAGGATATGTTCTTGAGTAATGTGGAAGGCTGAAAAGTCCAGGGAGAGGGCCTAGTGCTCTTGTTAGGGTATATCTTCTTGATTTTAACTGAAAGGCACGTGGGAGCAAAATAATTTACCGCATTATACAATGCATCCTTCTGACCGAGACTAGCATTAGATTGTTGTTGTCCGACAATATCTCTCGATTAATTTCTTACAGAAGGACCTGGCAAGCCTCTGGGACTTAATCATATTCAGTACTGACGCTGAGAATGCTTGTACACCATTCTGTGCCCTACATTTTCTGTGCAGTGACCTCTGCAAGGACATCTTTTCAATAAACTTTTCTAATTATGCATTTTACTAAATAGATGGGATAAACTTAATAGAATTGCAAAAATTCACTATTTGCTTAAGAAATACCAGGCTGCCATCACGTTTCTGAATCTAAAATCTTTACTAAATAACTTTGCATACACCCTTTACAGCACTACTACTGTGTGTTGTACCTTACTTATTTTGTTTAATGCACCCATGGTAGTAGGTTTTAGGTATAATTTGAAATTTGGGTATCATATCATTTTAAAAAAGAAAGGAGCAAAGAAGATCTAGGATCGAAGAGGTAATACTTAGCTTTAATATGCTACTTTTCAGTTGTAGATTTTAAATACTTTCACTAGAGACTGTGACTATCTTTATACCCATTTTACAGAAGCACTGAGGGTTGGAGTGACTTACTCAGTCTCAAAGAGCTGGGAATAGAAACAGCTTCCTCACTTCTTAGTTTAGTGCTTGTTCATTAGATCCCTGTAGTGATTTCCCAGTGCAGAATTCATGAGGTATTGTCTCTGTGACCTCCATGTGAAGTTTAAGACTGGTGCCAAGAAACATAGCTCATCCATTTTTTTTGCCAATAAGCACACCTAAGAGTGGATCCTCAGGATATATTTACATCATGGCAGAAAGCTTGTTCTAAGCAAGATGTTCACAAGCATGCCACATCCACCTGTTTTCATACACACTCCAAATCCCAAATAAGTGAGTGAAGTTGCTCTGACATTGTCCATAGGCTGAGGTCTTGACAGTGACCACAGAGGGATAGCACTTAGCAATCTTTCCAGGATACTTCCAGGTATGGAGCATCTCAGTTACAGTTAGCAGATGGGTAAGGCTCAGGAGCATCCCTGCCATAGAACTACATTGCGGTACAGACATGCACTACAAGCAACTCTGCATGTGTGTGTTCAGGGCTACTATAAGGGGCATCAAGAGTGGGATTGAGTGGGCAGGGTGCTGGGGAAAATCTAGGGGAGTGTAGTGGTACAGTTGCAT
>NW_005841961.1:3027641-3033811 GCF_000455745.1 Alligator sinensis | reverse complement strand
CCTGCTGTACCTAAGCTTGAAAACCAGCTGTCTGGGAGGGGCAGTGGCATTTCTATTCAGGTAGTATTAAGAGACTTGATTTACTTCATGGCTTATTATTGTCTCCCTGATTCCTGTTAACATCTCTCCGCTCTGCAGGTCTTAACAACCCTCTATCCTTTTTAATGGTCTTGATGTTTTGCTTTTCAAACTATCTTTTCTTATACACTGTTTCTGTCTGTCAGCCATTCCTGGTAATGTCTCTTCTATTTTACAGCCCTACAGACTGTTTTTAGCTCTAGCGAAACACCTTAACTTAGGTGTGGTAATAGTAACTCAGGTGTAGAAATGACTGGATGTATTGGAGGCATTGTCAAGACTCTCAAGGAGGCCAGATTTTGTTCTAAGAATCTGAATAAGAGCTGTACATTTAACTATAAGGACTCCTGGACTAATGATACAATATTTTTTTTTACTATTTTTGCCTAGTTTGTTGTGTTTTTTTAATGTTAGATATACTCTAGCAAATTAATGCACATTCCAATAGTTATATTTGTTTTTGCTTTGATCTTAAGCTGCCTAATATAATGATAGCCCCCTACCATATTGGTAAAGCTTCTATTTTCTTTTTACTGGAGAAAAATGTATTGTTATATGTGATGATGTGACACACATTCTGCACCCCCTTTTCAAAATCCAGGATCAGCCAATGGCAGGGTGTTCTTCAACAGTGAGACTCAGCCCTGGCATAGAGGTCATTTAGACAAGCCCTTATTGCTTCCACAGTGTTTTATTGTGTTTTGTCCAGTCTAATTTTAAGCGGTCCAAAAAATCATGCGTCCATCACAATGTGACCAGTGCATATAACCCAATAACTCTATCAGGGACTTTTTTCTAATAGCCAAACTTTTATTCAATTCATAATGTAGCTTTAGGAGTTATCATGAACCAGTGTTATGAGCAGAGTGATTTCTTATACCAGCTCTGCCAGTGACTTGCTGTGTGACTGGGGGCAATTCATTTGGTACTACCATGTTTTTAAAATTATATATGTCATATATCTTATACACATAATAAATATTTAGTAGTAGCAGTATTCTAGTTACACCCTTGAGCCACCATAAATAATTCTTTCCCATCCTTAGTTTTCATGCCCTTTATACATATTCAGATAAAATATACAGGAATTTCCCAGCAGCAGCATGCATGGGTCTTTGGCACATTTCAGGCTTCACCTCACCACACAGAAGGATGGGGCAGGACTGGAATTCTCCCCTGATGTGATAGTGCCAGTGTGTTGCAACAATGCTTGTTTGATAATATTTTTTATTGATTCAACATGTATTCTCTGGGCCATCACAGCTACAGTACCACTCCAACCATATATTGGCAATCCATTATGGGGATGACAGTGAAGTCTAGGTTTTTCTTGCCATTGGATTAAGGTTTCCTTCCCACAAAGTATTGTGTGGTTACTGATATGCAATGGCATTCCCAATTCAAAGAAGACATGCACAGGCATCTAACTCTACTGGGATGAAGGAAATAAATAGTTAATTTGTACTCCACAGAAGGTTATATCACATTTGCGAGGGGAGAATAGTAGGTACGTTATACATTCATCTGAAGACAGGATGATTAAAGGACTATATTTTAAACATATTGAGATTTTAAGGTCACATGGAAGGCATGATGAAGGCACCAAATGTGAGTTCTGCATATGTTTGGGTTATCCCGGGGTTCAGTTTTTTAGGTTAGAAATTCAGTCCCATGGTGACTGCATTATAAATGTTTCATCCACTCCTCATTTCAATAAGCCATAAGTCCCAAGTGCCCTCCTCTCCACATGAACAGCTCATCTATTAATCTATTTTTTATACTTTGTACAACAAAGAACTCTGAGAACCTCAAATTTAATCCTTTTTCTCATCCTTCATTTCACTGAGTTTCCCTTTCACTTGTGGCATTTGTTCCTTTATGATGGATAATTAGCAAGAATTTTTCTGAACAGAGTGGCCTTCAATATTTTGGAGAGTAATTCATTGGATATTGGCTTACTGTCAATTTATGAGATACATTTTTGTTTTAGGTGGTAAATGTTATGTATGTAATAGTATTCCACATTTTCATGTAATTCTGGCATGTTTATTTTTATTGTCTTCAGAAAATTTCCCCAATTCCAGGAGGTGTCACTGCAGCCAAAAGGAACTATGCTAGAGCCTCACAATAGAAATAAAATTGTTTTCACAAAACTTTGTCCCATAGTCAGATTAACTTCCATCCAAAGAAAAAGGTTTGCCTCTGTAAGGAATTCAGGATTCAGCAACATGCTTTTAAGATACCAGTCATCCATGAAAAGAGGTAGTCAGAGTTTTTTTGTCAAACGAGTGTCCCATTTGATAAACACTGATGTGTTGAAGCCATTCTTGTTTAACGTTATGGGTTTGATGTATATTTGTTAAGGAAGGTTTCTCAAGTACACAAGGGAACTTTTGTTGAGCACTGGAAAGTGATTGACACTCAGAAGACCCCAAACCTTAGTGATAAGAGAACTCACGTGAGTTCTGGGTTTAAAATATCCACTCCTGTTGTCTCAGGTTTGGAGGAGGAATTTAAACCCAGTTCTCCCACATCTCAAAGAACTGATATTAGCATTTGTTACAGAATCAACTGCTGTCTCTTGCTTGTTGAAACTTTTCTAATTTGTGTAAATAAACCGGACTCTATAGCTTGGTGATAAAGCAAGGGTATCAAACTCATCCAGATCTGCAGGGTTTAAAGGACATGGGGCTGGTCCACCGTCCAGAAGTAGTCCACAGACTGGCCCTGTGCAGGGATGATCTGAGATGGGCACCATGTTCAGCAGACACCAGGACTGGCTCTTTGTGCTATATGCAGCTTGTGCCCAAGATTGGCCCTGCGTACTGTGTACAGTGCAGGCACCAGCTCCAGCCTATGTGCCATGTGCAGTGTGTGCCAAATTGGCCCTGCGTATTGTGTGTTGTGTACAGGGTGGGGCCAGTGCATGCTGCCTGTGGCCTGTGTGTCTAGTCTAAGATCCACAGGCAGCACTGCAAACCAGATGATAGGGCTCTGTGAGTCAGATCCAGCCTGTAGGTTGTATCTTTGATATCCCATGAAATGTGGAAAACTTAGGTCCAAATCAGCCGGAGTAAAGATGATTACAATACAGGTCTCACACATCCTAACTGAGTGTCCTAACCATGGGGCTATTGAGAATAGATGATTATCCTGCTCTCTGTTTTTCAAAGGAAGGCCTTCTGTTCCTCCCAATAGAGCACAAGAAAAAAAACTACAACATCTTAAAAATTTTCATAAGATGGAAAACTTTTTTCCCTTTTGGCTCTGACTATAGTATCCTTTGTAAAGGAGCAATCTGTGGGGAGGGATGACACTTCTGAAGTAAAGGCCCAGGACTCTGTGCCTGGGAACTTTTCTCAGCTCTGTCATTGACTTTTTATTTGACTTTGGGAAGTTCACTTACAATCTCTATATTGCAGTTTTCTCATCTGTAAAATGAGGATAATGATACGTTCCTACCTCAAATTAATGTCCCAAGGATTAATTTATTAGATTTTGTAAAATACTATTAGATCTTGAAGGGTCACATAAGTTGTTGATGATGCTAATTCTGTACTCCAGAAACAGCCAAGTTCATTTCAAACTAGACCTGGGGTTCTTTCATTCCCATACTGGTAAAAGATTTTTTCATGATTTATTAATATTTTTTCCTGTACAGTGCAAGGATGAAACAGAAACCTTTCAAAGATTTCCTTCCACCCCGAAAGAAAATGGAAAGGTATATAAAATGGAAAGATATACACAGCCACTTTAGAATAGCCTCTAACTCAGTGGTCAGGGTACTCACCTGAGACTTAGGAGACAATTTCATGTAGCTGTTCTGCCCAATTTAGACTAGGGATTTGAACCTCAGTTATCCACATCTCAGGTAAATGCCTTACTCTTCAGGCTGTTGAGTATTGAAAAACGGATTTCTCTCCATTTCTCCTGTTTGAATTGTTCTATTTTCTGTGAACAATTTTTATTCGTTGGAGAAGGGACTAGAACCTTGGTTTGTTGCAGCCTAAATGAATACTGTAGTCACCAGGCTATAGAATCAGTCTCTGTGTCATTTTCATTGTCTACTGTTGCAGCTGTTCCATTTTGTATAAGTAATTAAATATTTATTGGACCAGAAAGTGCAAAAGACTGAGCCTATTACCCACTGTTTATGTCATCCAGTCAAGTTGTGGGAGAAAGACGTTCAACCGCTGGCTTAAATCAGGCCACATCCCATGTGAATGCCTGAATCATTGAGCTCTTTTTTATTAGGAGTGGGTGAATCTCTCCCTTTCTCTGATTTGACCTGGATCAGAGAAACCTTTCCTGTCAAAACTAATATGTACATTTCAGCAAAAAGTTTTGAGAAATCAGCATTTTCTGACAAAAAGAATCATCAGAAAATTTTTGATCAGCTCTTCTTAAGACAAACCTAATATATGGTAACACAATGTGTGGAAAGTTCATAGAGTTTATCTAACTGATCCTCTCTACGATCACCATCCCTTAGGGCCTAAACCATGATTGGACCAAGGGATTAGATACATGTCTAGGTAAATTCTAACACCTTAAAATGATTAGTCATTAGTCATATGCATCAGGCCATGTCTTAACAGCAAAAACTGACATGGGCATTACAAGAATTTGGCTTTCAGAAAGAAACATAAAGGCTGTGTCCACATGAGCATGGTTCCCCTGGGACAACCAGTAGCAGTGCACCTTGTGCCACCACTAATTGTCCCTGTGGAACACCTGTACCACACACCCTCTGGTGCTCAGCAGGTTACTCTGGGTGGAGTAGGGGAGGCTGGGGCCAGCAATTGTGCTGGCCCCAACAGCTTTACCTGGAGTCCTGGGGGCTCCAAGGGCTACAGCAGTGGCAAACCTGCCAGCTGGAGCCTGGCTGGCAGCTGGAGCATGGCTCCGGCCAGCCAGGCTCCAGTTTTGAGTTGCATACACTATCCCCATGTCCACGGCTTCAGTTTTTTCTTCCGTGCAAGCTTTTTTGACTCCTGGATATCCAGGGGTCAAAAAACCCTCCAAACTGCTCACTTGCAGCATGGAGAACAGTTGAACGTGCAGTACGTGGCACTGTAGACGTGTCTGAGTTTTTTATTACAGTTATGTGGATATGTGTGGAAAGAGGGTACCTTGTATTCTACCTTCCTATGCAAGGGATGACTCATGTAAAGCAGAAGGCAGCAGAGTTTTCAGAACAGTAGGCTAAGTAAACAGTTTGGCTCTAAAGTGAGCCATGGCTTGAAACCTGGCCACTGACACTTCCATTGTTACTGATTTCCCCCCCACTGCAGGCTGCTGAAAGCAGCTGCAGGCAGGATATAATCTTGGTAGACCAGATTCAATCTCTTTGTGGTTTGTTACAGTTGGCCATAGAGGTGGGCAGCATGGACAACCACCCATGGTGCACTGGTTAGGGGGGTGCTGATGGCACGGTGCAGCTCTGCAGACAAAGGAGGGTGTGGGGTAGCATGGTACAGCTCTGATTTTACCAGGGATCCTGGTTTTCCCTGATAAAAAAAACAAACAAATTCTCCACTAAAAAAATCACAAATTCTCTAACACCACTCCCAAATCTGTGATTAGATCTGTATGCGGGGCAGGAGCAGGCTTTGGGCTTGAGCTCCCACCCTGCTTCTATCCCCATGGGCCTTCACAGCCCTGAAGGCATGACCCGGTGCAGCTGGGGACAGCAGGGTCATGCGGGGATCTCCTTGCTGCTGCAAGCTCCCCTTTCGCTGCCCTGGCAGTGCACCCCCTGCATGTGCCGCTGCTTTGAGGGGTGCAGCCCTGTGCTGCTGCCCTCATTGCAGCCCCGTGTGCAGGGGCATGTCGCCAGGGTAGCGTGAGGCTTGCAGCAGCAAGCAGCTTCTCCTTGGAGGAACTAGGTGCCCCTTGGAGTAACTAGAAACAAAAGCCATAAACTGACAGAGATCAGGTTTAGACTAGACATCAATAAAAACTTCTTTATGGTAAGGGTGACCAGAGTCTGGAATGAGCTTCCAAGGGAGGTGGTGCTCTCCCCTACCTTCCTACTTTGGAGGTCTGTAAGAGGAGACTCAACAAACACCTGGCTGGCATCACCTGACCCC
>NW_005841961.1:2988833-3027610 GCF_000455745.1 Alligator sinensis | reverse complement strand
ACTCTTTCCTATCCAGGGCAGGGGGTTGGACTTGATGATCTGCTGAGGTCCCTTCTGACCCTAAAAATCTATGAAATCTCTGTGTGGCTCATCCACTCCCTGCTGCGCCAGGTGGCACCTGCTGTCTCATAAGTGTGTGCTCCTTTTATTTTCACTGGTCACTCCACTTCTGCCAATCATTCATTATCCAATTATCCAGGTAGAAGCACTGTCAATCAAACATTGATCAGACCTTCAACCAATTGAATGTTAAGTTACATCAGAAATTGTGAGACGCTTTTACAAGAATTCCTGCCACTGCTCAGTCCTGCACTGTACATGCTCTGATTCCAACAAGTAGGTCATGACCATGGATCCTGGTTTTCTCTGATTAAAGAAATCCCCAGTTTTTTTATTTAAAATAGTAACCCCAAATCCACATTTTTCTGTGATTAAAATGAAACACCACTATATATGTATCTATCTATATATTAGTGGCATTCCATTTTAATGATGGAAAAATGTGGATCTTGGGTTACTTGTTTTAATCTGAAAATTTAGGATTTTTTAAATCAAAGAATTCCGGTCATGACATCATCAGAGTCAAGAATTCACAGGTTCTAGTTTTCTTCCTCCTGACTCCTAGTTAAACTGAACAGGCACCACATCTTCTATTGAACTCAAGCAGACTTTTAACCACAAGTGTTATCAGAAGGGTCAAGGCCAGAGAATAGAGCCACAAACACTTCTGGCAGTGGCTGGTAGGTAGGAGCACAGCGCTGGCTGCCCTTGGTGTAGCTCAGCCCCATTCAGAGCAGAACAGGGCACTGTGGACTCAACAGATGAGCAGCTCCTTCTCCGTGGCCACCAGCTAGGTCTGGACCTGGCCCTGCCCTGACCCCACATCTGCCCTGGCCCAGGGTGCAGGTCCTGGCCCCCGCCTCTCCTCCCTGTAAACCCGTTTGGGCTGCAGGTGCCCACATCCCAGTCTGGACCCACACATCCCAACCCCACACATGGGTCCTGGTTCTTCCATCCTGGGGATCCATCCTTCCATCCCAGTGCCATGGGGACAGCAGTACTGGGGAGGTGGGGGCAGTGGTTCCAAAATAAAAGTTTACTCAGGACACCATTTTACCTAAGGCCGGGTCTGGGTTTGGATCTGGCCACAGGCCATAGCTTGCTTACCCCTGATGTAAAGTGTTTCGGTGATTTAAAAATGCTTGTTGACAGCATATTGTCAATAATTATCATCATGAGCAACAGGCATTTTTCACTCCTTTTTAGTTAGAGGACTCAGAACCTGCACATCACAGCAGAGACACTGCTGAGTGCAAAGCAGTAAATTACATGTATTTTTAGAGAATTTCTGCATCTTACTATATGATCAGTTTCCTTTTTGTAATGGAAACAGCTACATGGAGAGGGGCTCAAGTGCAGTGTATAAAAAATAACTCTAATGAACAGTATAAAGCCAAACAGTATGAAATGATAGAAGTAAGTAATGATAAGCATAGAAGTTGCTCATAAATTCAGATTAAAATAGCCAATTCAACCCAGGGCCTAATTCAAAGCTCATCATAGTCAATCAAAAGGTTCACGTTGGTTTCAGACGGCTTTGGATCTATCCCTCAACAAAAACAGAAAATATGACTGAACATTCATTTTACAGGATCAAATAAAAACTCTATGCAAACATAAAAGGAACAGTCAGGCTAAACTGAGAAGCTCTCAGAAAAGTGAAACCGTGTCACTTCATTCACAAGTCTGAGGATGCCTTGCTAAGTAATTAAAATTTGCTGCCTTCTTTTGCATTTTTTTTTGTGGCTGCAATTTCTCTGTGGTATGTTTGGAAGCACAAATACAGTACAGTTCTCTGCTTTTATCTGTACCAATTTCTCTTTCAATAAATTGAATTCCTATTTCCACAGAATGAGCACTGCACTTGCCAATAGCAGAATCACCCACTAAGGTCGTTTATAATTACTAACATCTGCTTATTTAGGGGTTCATCATTAATTGTGCTCTCTAAATCTGACTCAGCCTTTATCTATGTACTGACTCATGGAACTGCCAACAGACAAAATGTTAATGCCAGAGGCACAGACTAAGCAACCCAGTCAGCTCAAAGTCAGGAAGAGGATATGGACAGCTTCAGCCACAGAAGGAGTTAGAGTTGTTGCCTGATGATTCCTTTCTAACTGGCTTTCTAGTCTATATTTTTTAATGAACCATGGCCAATATTTTTCAAAACCAAATTAAAATATTAACAAAAAATTGCTTCATCATTTGTAAAATGATGGTGAAGTTGGAATAGCAATGAGATATGGACAAGCATCTACACAAAAACACCCAGCATGGCCCTTCAGCAGGGCTTGCGCCAGGGCTAAGGGGTGTTTTTTGTTTCTGTTTTTTGCTTTAATTGAACAATGTGCTTTTCTTGTTGGGAAAGGGACAACAATTGGGTTTTGGAGGCAGATAGGGCTCCCTACTTTAGAGAGAGGAGAACTCCACTGTGTGTGAGGCAGGGAAGTGGGAATCGGTAGGGATGGTATAGAATACAGGTCAGGGAAACTTTTTTATTGATTGTGAGTTGGGAAGTGAGGTTGGGGTACAACTCTACTTGGTCAGAGTCAGGAGAGTGGGAGAGGGTAGTGTGGGGTGATTGGCTTCAGAAACTGGCTTTCTTTTTAGGCAGACAGGGGAGTGTTTTTTCTTATTTTAATATTTTACTTTGTTTCTATAAGTCTTTTTCTGTTCTACTGTAAGCCACCCTGAACCATTTTGGGAAGGGTGGCATATACATTTAATCAATCACTCACTCACTCACTCACTCACTCACTCACTCAATATATGTTTAAGACCCAAATTCTTTATATTACAATGATGTTTCCAGTTTGATCTTGTATTTCCACCATAGCTCTGTTCATCAGAACAAAGTATGACAGTATTTCCTGGTCCACTGGGAAAAACATGCTTTCCATTGACACCAAAGTCAAATAGATTTTTCCAAGGGATTTGCCTTATTCTTATGGGATGCAAAGTTGGTTCTCTGGAGAGCGTTAGGTAATAAGGAATGCTCCAGATGTGCTTAGACTTGGAAACTTTGTTTAAGGAGAGGCTCATTTTCTCTTTAACTTTCTCATTTTAAAATCCATCAAAGTGGCATTGAAAAAATAACTGGGTAAGGTGATAACAGTTTTTGTGAGATGGACCCAAAGGTTATAAATCAGCATTAGAACCCTAACAGCTGGACTTCGTTTTAATTATTGGGTATGTCTACGTGAGACACTATGTCACTGTAGTGACAAGCTATGACAATGTAGTGTCGGCGGGCATGAACCATGATGCCAATGCTACTGTGCAATAGGGTTGGAGACAATCCATGTGCCACCAGGCCTGCACAGTAACAGCAGTTACTGCACATTCATTTAGTACTTGCTTTAGTACTTGCTCTTGCTTTAGCAAGTACTAAATGACTGCACAGTAACAACTGTACAGTCGGGGGCATGTGTAGACCCGCCCACTATGTGTTATTCCTTTTTTTCTAGGATAGTGTTAATAGATAAACTTGAGATTAAAAAAAATTGCGAGTGTTGGAGGGTGACCTACACTGTTGTCCCATATGTAAGTTATGAGACTCATGGGGTCACTTCTCCTGAGGGAAAAGCATGCTATTCAATCTGATTACAGAACCTTGTGGCATAGACAGGATTATCTCCTCTGGTCCCAGTTATGTTCAGACAGAGACAACTGCTTCCTTCCTGGCCCCCTGTAATACTTTTCTTTTTCACGAGAGACTGTTTAACATAGAAGCTAGGATTGAAAGGACATTCCTGGGCCACTGAGTTCAGTTCCCTGCCTTTGCAAAAAACTCATTCATAGAAGGAATTTCCCAAATTGCCATTTTAAACCCTCACCTATAACCACAAGGAACTAATTCCAACCCTCTCCAAAAAACATCATATAATATGAAATAGGTGAAAGCAGGGGTGACAGAGATAGTGCAAGGACAGGGGAATAGTTAATAATATATTTTCAGAAGATCCTAGGAAAAGGAGCATTCCCCATGATAAGGAGGAAGACAAAACCCCCATACTCTGTGCCATTCGGATTTAGGGAGAAAAATCCTTCCTGCCTCCATATTTGCTGATGGGCATGACCTAGAAGAACAAGAACCTCTGGCCAGGAATCCTAGAAGCATAGAAAATTAGGGTTGGAAGGGATCTCAGGAGGTAATCTAGTCTAAGCCCCTGCTCCTAGCAGAACCATCCCCAATTGTATCATCCAAACCAGGGCTTTGTCTAGCTGGTCTTAAAAACCTCTAAGGAACATCTGGGTTTTCTAGTGCTAATGCTCCTGTTGGTACACCTTAGTCAAAAAGGAGTCTTAATCACAATTAGTATACCTTAGTCAAAAACTGGTGTGGCCAACGTCCCAAAGCCTCTGAGGAAAGTGCGGAAAAAACCCTGCGTAAGTCACTAGCATTCATGAGGGGAAAAAAATCCTTCCTGTCCCCAACTAATGACCACCAAAAGTGCTAAGGCAAAAACCCAGATTGCAATCACTTGCAGTCATGCACACTGATTGATATACTAGAAATCGCTATCCTATCACACCATCTCTTCCATAAACCTATCAGACATAAAGAGATGCAGGTTTTTTGCCCTCACCACCTTGCTTGGAAGAATATTTATCTGTAGCTAGGTTGTAGGATTAGTGCTCATGGTTTTTGGCCTTATTCGCCCTTATTCACCTAAAAAGCCCTTATTCGCCGTCCAACCTATGCATTAGTAAAGGATAATCAAATCCCTCTCAATCTCTGTTTTGCTAAGCTAAACAATCTCCTTTGATCTTCTGTCATAAGGAAAGGTCTCCATTCGATTAGCCATCATAGTGACCTTTCTTTCAATTTGTTCCAATTTAAGTTAATCTGTCTGAACTTTGGTGACCAGAACTGCACACAGGATTCACAACACGGCCTCACCAATGGCTTGTCCAATTCTATTAGCATCTTCTTCCTGCTATTACATATACCCGGGCTAATGCATCCCAAGATTGCTTTAGCCTTTTCTACAGCTGCATCACACTGGTCATCCTACAATCAACTAATATGCCCAACTTCTCTCTTCCTCAGATGTCTCCATCTATGAACCCCCATCTTATAGATGGAGTCCTTGTTATCACTTCCTAAGTGCATGACTGTGGGCGTGTTTACACGAGATGCATTAATTCACATTAGCCTAATTTAATGCACATTACGGGTGTGCCACTACACCTGCACGCCCTTAATGCACATTAAAATGGTGAAATTAGGCTAACAGTCCTGGTTGAAAGTAAACTTTGTGATATGAAATAATGGTATTTTTTTCACAAAAAAAAGTTTTTCAGCCAGCTTTTCACTATGAAGGGCATACTACACACACACACACACGCACATATTCTATTTACAATAGCAATAGTGCTGAACTGAAATAAAGTCCTGGAGTCAGTTTCAATGTCCAGGATGAAAAGGTGTCTGCTGCCTGCCAGTGTGGTGGGAGAGAATAGAATATGCCTAATGCTTAATAGCCTCCCTCCCTCCTTCTTGCCTATGCTTCACTTTTGTGATATAATATAACAACTTTGTGATATATTTGTGATATATATATAATATAACAACTTTGTGATATAATATTATTCTCTTCACAAATAAAAAGGTTTTTCAGGCAGCTTCACCACTTGATTACCAACAGCTGCTTCCCCTTTGAGTGCTGCCACTCCGGGTTGCACATGCTATGCTCCCAGCCCTGCTGCCCTCCCCGAGACCCTCTGGAGTACAGCGTGTGTGACCCAGAGTGGCAGTGCATAGAGGGGCCACAGAGGGAAGCTGCCTGCTGCTGCAAGCTCTGCACTGCCCTGGTCACACTTCCCCCGTGTGCACGGGGCCAGTGTGGGCAGCAGCGCAGGGTTGTGCCCCTTGCTGCTGCCCCTGCCTGCAGAGGAAGTGTGACCAGGGCAGCAGGGAGCTCAGAGCAGCAGGCAGTTTTTGTGTGCCCCCTGCTGTGCCCTGCCATGCTGGATCCCACAAATTGCTCTGCAGAGGCGGCCGGGGGGGAGCACGGTGGGGAGCATCATTGGCACCTGCTGTCTCCCTGGAGCCCAGGACTGGGGCTGGGGCTGGGAGGCAGCTGGGACCAGGGCAGGGAGACAGTAGCTGTTTGCAGCCTTCTGGCTGCAGCCAGCCCAGGCTCTGGGGTAGCTGCTGCCAGCCATGGTGCCCGGGCTGCTTGCAGCAGGGCTTGCAGCCTCGTGTGGGGAGCGCCGGGGCCCCCGGGCCTCCCAGCAGCTGCCTAGAGCCCAGGCTGGTGGTGGCGTGCTGAGCAAAATGGCCTTGCATGCCATGTGCTGGGGGTTGCCGACCCCTGTTCTAGCCTGTAGTTAAGTGATCTCCAACAGGCTTTCAAGCACCCAAATGCACACAGGTGAAGGCTATAGTGTGTATCATCTGCTCTGCTTTACATTTTGTTGGACATGGAGGGGAGCAAGAAAAGTCACATTTTGGAAGACGTGATGGATCCTTTGCAAGGATGAGGACCAAACTGGACTTACGCAGAAGTTGAGGCACTGATTGATATTTGGAGTGAAGAGAGCATCATGACACAACTGGGAAGCCGCAGGAATTAACCTGTTTAGGTTTCTATTTCAGAACAATTAGAGCAACTTGGCATCCAACGCAACTGGGAACAGTGTTGCAGTAAGATGAAGGCCTTAAAGTGTGCCTTCCATCGCATAAAGGAGAATAATTCTTGGTCCAGTGCCTCACATAGAACGATTCCATTTTACGACAAGCTGTCTATCATTCCTTAAAAGAGATGCTTCAGAGGCTTGCATGACTGAGTTTGGGACAAGAGGTATGCAAACAAGGAATCAGAAACTGCCTGGCACCAAAGTACTTGTCAAGCCACAGCTCCTTTGCAAGTTCTGTACAATCAGCCTGGTCCTCAGGAATAGAATCAGTCACAGAACAATGACCTCACTTGGGACTGCTCAAGGGACCTCTTCGGCATGCAGCTAAAAATGAGCTCCCCTTCTACTCTAGTGACCCCACATGTTTTGGTACCAGACACCCAGTAGGTTCAACAGATGCTTGAAAGAAATAACTTTCCTGTTCATGATGAGATAGAGGACTCTGACTCAACCATCATTGTGTCACAGGACTTGTCAGGTTCCAAAAGGAGTACTGTGTCAGGGAAGCAATGGCACAGTCCTGAGATGGAGACACTGCTATCCTCATGAAGGGTGACTTATAAGTAACAGTTCTGGTATTAGTTATGTTCTGGATTTTCGGTTTTACAGATATACACTCATATAAATTCAGGGTGGGGGGGGGTGAAGGGAGAATACGGCACCACTCCCAGTGCACCCGGGCACTCCTCATGTGTCTGTGGGGCTGTAGCCATTTCCAGGCTCTCAGCCCTGGTGTGGCCACTGCAGCAGGGGCGGGCTGCTGAAACCACCTGTGGAGGAAGCTGATTTTTGGTGCGGGGCGGGTGCATGGCTGGGGGGGCATGGATCTTGCTTCAACCTGCACCTCGGGAAGCGGGGTGAATGTTGTGATGCTGGGACAAATATTTTTGGTGTACAGACTTAAGAAGATGGTTGGGTGAGAGATAGTAGGCTGCCAGTGGTAATTCTTGAACTGGCAGTCCTGTTAAAATAATTTAAGAATGACTCACTGTTCTTTACAAATGTTCAAGAACTGATGAGAGCTTTCTTTTTGTCTGTGGACAGGTGCTCCTTCATCTTCATCTTCAAGAGCAGCTGCTAAAGCTCAATGTCAACGTAATTTTTGAAAAAATCAATGAGAAGCTAAGGAAAGTATTCTTCATCTACTGACAGACATTTGAAAGCATGGCTATGTCCAGTGCAGAAATAACATCCGAATTGAAAGATGTGTTTGACGTGTTAAAGCGTAGTGAGCTAACCAATTTGGAGGTTATAAAATGCACTAGTAATGACAAGGTACAATGCTTTAAGGAATAAAAGCAGAAGGTTGATCTCATTTTGAAGGGGGGGATCAAAGGTTCAGACAAGAGTTTGTAACAGAATTTCACAAATGTCAATGTACTGGGAGCAGCACTGAGAGTAGCCCACCCAAAAAAACTCTGCAATCGCTTATAAAGGAGAGCTGTGCGTCATGTAGCCACAAGGGGAGAGCCCCAAGGTGCTTCAGGGATGATGATGATGAGGAGAAGGGGGAGGTAGGGTGCAGGAGTCGGGTATATTGTGGGGGAGCAGATTCTCGTGACTAGAGTTTTCTATGACCCCCCAGGATTGGTGTGCTTCTCCCTCCCTCATGTACTGCCAACCCAGTATTCTCAAAGCACATTGCACTTCAATGTACTGGGGGTTGCATGCAGTCTGTGTGACACAGGTTAGGTTCACAATCCATATCTCTCTTTTCTCTCTACCTACTTTAGGAATTTTTTTGAAATCTCTGATAGAAATAAAGTATCGCAAAAGGACTTTGAAAAGTGTCATGTATTTTTATTTTCTATACAAGAGCCTGGGTGAAAATCTTTTGTGATGGTGGGTGGGGTGGTACAGGGAAGCACCCAATTATAGGAATCCCAAAGCTGGTGACAGTCAGCTTGGGGCCAGCGTGACCAAGGCTAGTATCTTGTGGCTGAGGGCATTCATCAGGTAGATCGCCAGCCATTAGGCCTTTACAAAGGCATTAGGGGAAACACCCTACATAATGTAGCATAAAGTAGGCATGGGGCACAGAAGGAAGACAGACAGCTGCAAGATGCCTTTGTGCTCTCCAATGTGCCAACCTTCTCATCAGGCACTGGCAGCCACTTCGGGTACTTCCCTACCCACTCCATGGGTAATATGGTTAATTCCTCCCTTACATCCCCAAATTGTAGTGCACACTACTGTGTACATGTTGCAGTACAACCACCTTCCCAGCATGAGACCAATGGGAATGCTGCAGACACCTGTGCATCAGGGACAAAGGAGAGTCCAGGACAGTGGTAAGTTGGTGGATGGTGGGGTAGCTTGCAAAAGGACAGAGATTTGGAGTTGAATTTTTGGAATCAGGTAACTGCACAATGTCATATGCCCTGACAGCTCTTCGAAGGCCTGACAGCAGAGATTCAGCAACACAGATAGAGGAGGACTGGTATCAATGGGTATACAGATTCATTATTGAGGTACGTATGTAATGGAAAAAATTGTTAAATACAGTTATGTCCTGTGACAAGAAAGTCCAAGTACTTGGATTGTCATATTTAGCAATCAGAGACTTTACATATTGCACAATACAAATTTCAGGGTTTTTTTGGCAGGAGTTAAACCTGGCAGAGGAGCATGATGATGGAAGAAGAAGAAAATTAATCTTTCTTTCTTTCTTTCTTCCTGGACAGCCAGGAGTATGTGCGGGCCCTGGTGGACTGCCAACGCACCTACGAGCTTGCCGCATCGGCCTGCATCAACTGGGGCAAGAGTGACACACTTCTGCTCAGGACGTGGGCTGGCAAACCACCTCCGGACTTGCCGGGGGCCTCGCCTGGCATCAGAAAGGCCTCAAAGCCCTGAGAGTCTTCCTGGGGCCACTGGCCTTCGCAGCCTGCAACTGGGAGGACCTGGCAGAGGGAGTGGAGGCCCACCTGCAGTGCTGATGCTTGCCCGCCCTCTCCTACTGTGGCTGGGTCCTCATCACCAACAACCTGGTGGCGGCGACCCTGTGGCACCACTGTGCTGTGCTGGCCCCTCCGCCAGAGCTACTCGAGAGACTGCAGCGGCTCCTAGTGGACTTCCTCTGGGATGGACGCCACTGGCTCCCGCAAGCTTCCCTTTACCTGCCCACCACTGAGGGGGGCCAGGGTCTGATTGACCTGGCCAGCAGGGTGGCTGCCTACCACTTGCAAGCCCTCCAGCGGCTCCTGTATGCTGAGAACCACCTCCTGTGGTGGCAGCTGGTGTGCTGGTTCCTGCAGCAAGTGGGGGGCCTTGGCTTTGACCAGGAGCTCTTTATGCTGGACCTCATTCTCCTGAACAGGGCAGTCCTTCTCTCGTTCTACTGCAGCATAGTACAGGCCTGGAGGGCTGCCTTCCATCTTTGTCCCCAAGCCAGGTGCTTAAGGAGCCCCGGTCCACAACCCGGCCCTGCAGCATGTCGTGCCGAGCCTGGCCTCTGCCAGCCTCGTGGCTGCTCCCATCGAGGCACACACCACCCACCTTGGGCACCTCCTGGACCCTGCTCAGTTGGGCTGGCTGTCAGCCAAAGCCCTGGCTGCCCGGCTGGCACTGTGCTCTATCCGCACTGCAGGCCAGCTTCTGTGGGCTGTTAGGACCGCCTTCCCAACGGAAGCAGCGACCGCCCTAGAAGGCTACCTCCAGGCTCACCAGGACCTCCCCACTGCGGATGCTGCGGTTGACGCCTTCCCACCACTGCTGGTCATCCCAGCGGTGGCCAGTGAGCTTTCTGACCAGCCCAACACACTGCTTAGCCTCCCTGTGCCCCCCAGAAGCAATACGGGCTGCCCCTTTGGCACACTGCCCTGGAAGGCACTCTACGTGTGGGTGGTGTGCACCCGGCATGCCCAGGTGCTGGCCGGCCACCCCGACACCGTGTGGCAGTGGCGTCTGACATGGCCCAGGTGCCCAGCATGGAGCACACTGTATAAGGTGCCCACCACCAAGAAGACTGGCAACCTCCAGTGGAGATTGGTGCATGGCATCCTGGCCACTGGCACCTTTGTGCACCACCTGGACCCGGTGGTCTCGGCAGCCTGCACCTTCTGCCCGGGGGTGCTAACGAGGACATTTTCCATGCCTTTCTTGACTGCCCCCGGCTGCAGCCGCTCTTTGCCACCCTCGGGGCGCTGCTTTGGGCACTGGGCCGGGACTTCTCAGAGGACACCTACATCTACTTTTTCCCTTACTGGGTGGCCGAGCAGGCTGCAATCAGCCTAGCCAACTTCCTGGTGGGCCAGGCCAAGATGGCCACCCTGAAGAGCTGGCGAAACCAGCTCACCGGGACTGGGATGGACGACGCCCTGCAGCTCTTCTGCCTTCTGGTGCAGGCCCACCTCTCACTTGAGTTTGAGCATGCGGTCCTCTGGCAGACGGTGTCCACCTTTGAGGAATGCTGGGCCATCGAGGGGGCTCTGTGCCAAGTCGAGGTGGGATGCCTGCTCCTTGCCCTGTGATGCCACCAGCTGCTCAAGGTGCAGAGGCACATCCAGTGAGCTGAGACCTTGGACTTTGTCCATGCAGGCCGACCCCTGATGTCCTAAGGCCCCCCTGGGCATCCCCACTGGCAAGAACTGTATATATGTATATATGTAAATACTCCTTTTGTTCTTTGTGTTTTTGTTTTTTGTCTAGAGCGTATGGGCAGGCCTCATAGGCCATGAGCCCAGGCCTTGTCCTCGAGGCCCAAATCCTTGGACCAACCTGTACATGACTTCTACTGCCTCCCATTTGTCAACCTCCCCAGAATAAACACTTCTTAAAAGTCAAAAGTGTTTCTTTCTTTCTTTGTTAAAATATGTTATTAAATTAAAGTATTTGTTTGTTAATCTTTAAGTTAACTTAGGTTATTAACATTTTTTTAATACAATACAGCTTTCTGTGTGCTTTGTGGAACTGAGGAAAATGCAAAGAGGGGTAGAAGAGGAACACAAAAATAGGGGAACACAGGGGCAGGGGTGCCCCCCCAAGTCCCAGCAGGAGCAAGCAGGGGAAAAAAGTTTGGGGTCCAGATGGAAAGAGGCTGAGGCTGGCTTGGCCAGCCAGCTCACTGTGATAAGGGGATAGTGGCACTGTTGGGAGGAACACAGGGGTGGAGGTGCTCCCCCCCAAGTCCAGGCAGGAGAAAGCAGGGGAAAAAAAGTTTGGGGTCTGGGTAGAAAGAGGCTGAGGCTGATAAGGATAGCGAGAATTGAAGTGCGCGTGAAAAGGCAGAGCATGATTTTTGGAAATCTCAGTTTTCATTAATCTAATCTAAGTAATAAAATAATCAGTAAAAATTTGCAGGATTAGCACCTAGCATCTGGGAAAATCAGTTCAGGAGAAATTAGATGAAATTGCGTGGATTTCTGTGGCTTTACAAGTGAACCCAGGTGGCACCTAGTGGTGCAATAGTTGCAAAGCAGGGAAAATCATATTTTTGGGCATAAGTCAGATCCATGTTACAAATTTAAAATGATAAAAATAACCCTCACGGAAAAGATTTAGGAGCTAAAAATAAAACATGTCAGAGGTGTTTTAAATTACTACAAAGAAGACAAATTAAAACAATAAAATCAGCTGATAATGTGGAGGCACAGATGCGATTTAGCTAGGTTAATGGCGATTTTTGTAACATGGTAACATGAATAGTGTAACGTGGTAACAGAAGAGGTGTGACATGTACAAGGGCCCACCATGCCTAAATTTGATACCTGCAAATACAGGTATCAAATTTAGGTGCAATTAGTTAAAGTTCATTAACGCATGTGTAGATGCAACCCAGCACTAACTTTAGTACTAGGTCTGCCCAGTCACTAGGGGCACATGGCAGGGCTGCAGGGACTCGGCACTAACTTTTGTGCCAAGTACCTGCACATGTAGATACCTGCCAAAAATTGCTTAATGTGCATTAGCTTAATGTGCATTAAGTTTAGTCACACTTAAATGCATGTGTAGCTGCACTCTGTATGCCTCATACTGTTCAACTTTAGTCTTTTTATTATGGTCCACTTCACAAGATTATCTACAACTTCCTGTATAATGATCTTGGTGTTGGCATTTCCACTTGTTGGCATTTCCTCTTGGTGTTGCCCAGAAAGGTCATGAGGACACTTCTAACTCTATTCCCAAGCTTGCTCATAGAAGTGTTAAAACATAATGGCTGGATCCAGATGTATAGGCACGTGTGGTTTGTGGCATTGCAAACCTCTTTGCCGCACAAGTTGCATATTAATCAGCGTTCTGTGCTGCTAATTTGCAGCACCGGGGCAAAATTTGCTACCGGGTTTTCCCAGTAGCAAAAAATAAAAAAAACTGGAAAAAATGCAGGATAAACTACACCAAAGTGGTGAGTGCCAGGACAAATGCAGAGATGGGGGGAGCAGGCACTATCTCATCTCTGCACGCTGTGGAGCCCCCATGCTGCGGCATCCTGTGACCCAGCGAGTCACTCCCTGGTTGGCTGCGGTACAGAGTGCCTCAAGATGGGGGAGCAGGAAGCCCTGGGCTGGCTGGTCCCCTATCTCCATGTGTGTCAGTGTGGAGGTTCCAGGTGCCTCAGAGATGAGATAGATAGATAGCCCAAGGATGTTTGCTCCCCCATCGCAAGGCACACTGCACCCCAGCCAGGTGAAGAGTGGTTGGCTTGGGTGCAGGATGCCTCAGTGCGGGGGTTCCACAGAGGGCAGAGATGGAGAAGCTGCTCCTCCATCTCCACAAGTTGCTCCCCAGCTGTCTGGGGCACAGGGTGCCTCAGTGCAGGGGATGGCTAGCCCTTGCTGAGGTACCCTGTGCCCCAGACAGCCCCACCTACAGCGTGCGGGGGAGGGCTATAACAAAGTCCCAGCACAATTATTTGACGATAATTTGTATAATACTTATGTAATGTCACTCCCACCCAGATTCTATTAACTATTTAGGGACTTTTGATACTGGCCCCCAGGCATGGCAAAATAAATCTTTTAAGCTTGCTTGACAGGCAGGCAAGCTGGTGCTTTTCAATTATCTCTAGACATTGTTTGGATTCCTTATGCTTCTTTCTAATGGGGTCTTTTAATTCTTTATTGATAGCCAGAAAACCTGCATTAGAACAATTAGATCGTGCTAACTGTTTGTAGCGCTGTTTGTAGTATAGAGACATGGTAATAGTGTCCACAAACACAGTACAGCCCACCCCTTTATACATATTGACCAATTATACATACACAATTATGTTGGACTTTCAAATACTCAGCAGTGTCAACACTTTCCTAAACAATCCTCAGGAGGTATTTGCTTCTGCATTTATTCTTTCTTTTTCTTAATTTACAACATATACTTGAGTGACCATTGACCTTCATTTATTATTTAAAAAGAAATCAAAACCAAAACAACAAATAAACAAACAAGAACTTCCTCCATGCATAGATGTATGATTCTTGAAAACAGCCAGTCTCCAGTTAAGGCATAAAATGTCGAAAACAAGCTGACAATGATTTATGCCGACACTCTGAAAGAGATGGCCTGAAGTATATAATATTCAGGGGACAGCCATCCAGAGCAAAAATGCAAACTGCCAGTATTCGCAGCAGGGTCAGTGCAGCTTAATGACAAAGTTCTTCCAGCATTCAGCATTCAGCTTCATACAGAGTATTATGCTGATGTGAGGAGAAAATGCTAGTCTCATGCTATGTTTCTATTAGTGTAAATGACAAGCCAATTCAGGAAGCACTTTAGGGAACTTCAGCCACTTAGAATAAAATATTTCTGGGAAAGTAAATGTCTAACTTGGGACTGTCCAAGAGGCAAGGAGGGATGATGCAAGATTTTATAGGAGAAATGTTATATGAAGAGATTCTTTCATTTTTTAATGTTTCTTTTCTGTTCTTGCTTTCTCAAGTTCTATCCAAAAAACCTTCCATTAGCACTTTGCTGCTCTTATTGTAAACAATCTTTTAGTTCTTAAAGTTCTTGGTATATCAATAATTGAGGATGCTTTCACCACTTTCTTTCATTACTAATGAAGGGAGAAGACTTATCTTTATTGTATAAAGCATTTTCTAATTTATAGACATCATAATTTAGTGTAGAGGGCCCACATACATAAATTGCCAAAAGATCTCTGCCCATTCTCAAGCTATGAATAGGAAGAGAAAGCTGTCGGTGGGTATGTCTACATGAGATGCCTTAGTGAGCATTAGCCCAATTTAATGCACATTAAAAATGGTAAAATTAGGCTAATCACATTTAAATTTAATACCCGCATTAATGCATATGTGGACATGATCTAGCACTAACTTTAGTGCCCAGTCTGCTCAGGCACTAGGGGCACATGGCAGGGACTTGTCATTAACTTCTGTTCCAAATGCACTAACTGTAGTGCCAAGTCCCTCCATGTGTAGACACGTACCAAAAATCACTTAATGCACATTAGCTTAATGTGCATTAAATTTAGTCATGCTTAAATGCAGATGTAGATGTGCTCAGTGTGTCAGAAATCTATTTGAGTTTAAATGATGCATTCATAGATGGTGTGTGATATTTATCAGGGCCTGTCAGGTTATCTCCTTGTTCCAAAATATGACAAAACTCCATCCCTTATAAAAAACCAACCTGCCACTGCATTTCTTAGAAAACAGTGCTTGTTTCAGACACCAGAGAAGGCCATCCAGGCTAAGAAAACATGTGTTTTGCTTTTAGCTGTTACATGGGTGTGGCTGTTTCACTTGACTTAATGCAGATTTTCCATTTGAAAAAGAAATGATATCTTTCCTTGTATTTGGATTTGGAAGAAACAACCCTCTCTTTATTTTATCAGAATTATCTTAACACATCTACTATTTTAATGGGCATGAAAGTTCATGAAGGTAATTTTTAGTAATTTGTAATAAATGGGAGACAATGAAAAGGCAAGGCTGTCTGCCAGTTTTGCAATTCAGAGTTCTGATGAAATATATAATTTTTTCTTCATATTTGGCAAATAAAAGGATTTTTTTCTATAATTTTTTCAGCCAGCTCTGGGGCTGTATGATATTTTTCAGGACCTCAATTAATTTTGGCTAATTTTAATTTAATTTTTGAAGGGAAATGTCCCCCACATTCATGTTTTGACCAGCTCTATTGCTGAGAAATGCCTAGCAGAGCAGCTATCAGAAACATTACCCAGTCCCTTAAGTCTATGCTTCAGGCTGGTGACAGACTGAATTACATGGAGGAAAAAAATGCAAAGCTCTACAACTCTTGTTTCAGAGATAATACCTTTTATTAGATCAACTAAGAAATTGCAAAAAAAAAAAATCTTTTTCTGGAAGCTTTTTGGCACATGTCCTCTTCCTCGGGCTCAGGGAAAATGAAAGATGGTAAAAAGTCCCCATAGGTAGAAGGAGGAAAAGATGTATCCTGTCAAATGTTTCAGAAAGCCAACTTTTCCACTTTTGAATGTTCTTTTTCTTTTCTTTTTTTTACAGTAGGTCCTTTTGTAAAAAAAGGAAATTTAATACAAATACTTTAATTAATGCAATATCAAAGATAAGATTTTAAACCAAATTAAAGTGACTGCTTAGAATAGAAACACTAATACACGCTTACTGAATGCTTTTGTCAGGGTTACACCCTCTTGATGCCACTGTAGGTATGCAGTGGTAAGAGTCAGATAATGGTCTGTCTTGCACAACTCTCTGCATCTGATGTGCTTCTGCATTTCAAACTGTGCAGGCTGGTTTTAGAAGACAGATAATTGGATAATTGGTGGTGTGAATTAAAACTGGTGAAAATTGGTCCTATGCTTTCTGAAGGACAGAAATTGTGTGCCCATGTGTCTGGAGAGACAAAGAGGGATAGGATACAGGGAGGAAGGGTAAATAGGGGAAGTGAATTCTTCTTCCTTATGAAAGTCTTCCCTTTTCATTCTGTCTCAACCACACTACGACTTCCTACGTGACCTTCAGACTCACAACTTGGGGCATACATTTACTAACTTCTGGGGCTTTTTTTTTTGTACAACATCTCTAAAATTTGTTTATTCTCTTCCATCACTACTGGCAAACCTCTTGTCGGGATCTGATCATTTCCTGTCCAGAGCAGTTCTTTACTGCCTGCTCTATTCTCCTAATGGGTTTTTCCAAAATACCACTGGAAAATCATGTATGTAGCACTCCACTTTGAGTCTTCAAATTGCTTCACTGGCTTGCCTTCATATTCCATATCATGTGCATTTTCCCTTTGGTCAAGGCCAGAACAATTTAGCTTGTGCCTACTTTGCTTTTCTCAGTCTATGAGCAGACTTAGAAGGGAAGAATATCTATACATCTTCCACTGCCAAGAAGGAGGCTGGAAAGAAGTACAGGAGTACTTGTGGCTAGCACATTTGTCCTCTTTGAATATGAACTTTGCCTATCATGAATGGTGCTGAAGAATGGTGAAAGCTGGAGTCCTATTTTAACAGTACCTCGGTGTGCTCCCCAACACTTCTCCTCAGTGAGGAAAATCTGTACACATCCTAAGAGAAGTAATAGCTGGACCAGCTGAAAAGAAACTATTTGGTGCTAGTAACATAACATATTTGTACCCAGTATCTGACTCCCCTTTGTCAGCATAGAATTAAAAGTTTAGCAAAAAATCTCCCACACCACCTGTCAGCTGGCAACATCCCTAGACTACTTGCAGTTATGGCTAGGGACCTACCAACATCACAATTTTGTGAATTTTGTGGAAAAAGATTTTGGGCAGGCTCTGCAAAAAAGTGCATGCTCCATGAAAAAGCACGGGCTCCCTGAAAAAAAAAATACCAAAAATAAAATTCTGGCTCCCTCTGGAGAGCCAGCAGTCCTCATGGCTGTTATGGCCTGCCCATGCAGGCAGGGGGTAAGGGGTAAGGGGGTGCTGCTGGCACTGCAAGATGGCTGCCAACCTCACCTCTCTCCACTGATTGGTTGTGAGGTCTGACTATCAAATGGCCCCCCTTTTCCACTAATTGGCAACAAGAGGTAGGGCCATATGACTGACAGCTCTCACAGCCAAGCAGTGGCAAGAGGCAAGACTTCCAGGGTCCCTCACCCAATCAGAGGTGCGGGGAGGGAGGCACTGTGCTTGGTCTGCAAAAATGGCTGCTAGCCCTGAGGTCTATCTGCAGAATTGGCTGGCAGCCACCTCAAGTTCAGTAGACCCCCTAGTTATGGCAAAATAAAATATATAGACACACAAAAAAAATCATGAGGGTGAGAATGGAATGAGCTTTATATTCTCTCTCAATGCTTCCTAGTCTTTAAAGTCTTTTTCTTCTTAAGACACTGTTTTATTTCAACTTGGTCCA
Organism: Alligator sinensis; assembly: GCF_000455745.1. Taxonomy (NCBI): domain Eukaryota; kingdom Metazoa; phylum Chordata; order Crocodylia; family Alligatoridae; genus Alligator; species Alligator sinensis. The sequence goes on along the minus strand of NW_005841961.1, from coordinate 3,009,618 downwards.
CCATTTTATGGCTGCATAATATTCTCCATTGTTCACACTGCTTATGAACTTGCTCCCTGAAGTCCCAGCAGCTAGTTCATTACCCTCCACTCAATGGAAGGAACATGCTGCACTTCCTGCTTCACTTAGCGTGGCAATGAGATGGTGATGTTTTATGTCAAAGAGTAACAGACCTCAAGGATTTTTTAAAGTTTAAATTCTGGCTCAAGGAATCATTAAATTGTTCTGGTTCTCTTCTTGACTGCTAGCTCAACCACATGTGGAATGTGGGTATCTTCTCACCAGAGGTGAAATTCTGCAAACTCAGATGTCTTCACTGTGTGACCTTCCATAATAAGAACATACATGTGCCACTGACATGTCTGCTATAGTGCCAAAAGGGAATTCCCCCAGACTGAAATGGTTTTCCTACTTACTTTTTAAAAATACCTCTAACATTATGCTTTGCCCTTGTTCAGTTTTTGATTTTAACCTTTTTTACTGAAATGTATAGGTGTTGTTTGGAGGAAACACTATAGCTTGAAAATTGCAGAGGACCTTTCAGTTTTGGCATGGTAAAGTATTTGTGTGCCTGGAGGAAATTGGTAGTAAGCCCTTCACTTTTAGTGTGAATCACTAGAACAGCCTGGTCTGGGAATGAAGTGGCTAAAGTGAGCAGCATTAGTTAGCAGCATTAGTGGAGCGCAATCCAGAGAGCTTGCTCCTTCATATCATCCCCAGGCAAAATTCACACTAAATTCCGATGGAACCAAGATTATTTCTGGGATTAAGCTGACCACCTGGCTCTAGAGGTAGTCCTTCCAGCACAGAATTGAAAACACATTACAGTGAAGCCTGAGGTGCTTTTGTTCTACCTGCGAGCAGGTAGTCTGTAGCCTGAGGTGCTGTGGTTAAGTAGGGGGCTTCAGTCCTTAGGGCCAGCAGCCTGATTCTTATCACTGGCACAGAAAAAACTATTAGTTGAGACTGAACTGCTAATACAGTCATGGTTAAACACCTGCCAGAACTGCATACCTAAAACCCAGACAGGCATATACAGATTTGAATTACAAAGTCTAGAAAATGTCTTCTGTAACAAGGAAAATTTGGCATTTACATACAATTTTATCGCTACATTTTAAATGATGTTGAGTGTTTTAGTAGGCTGTCTGTCAACCAGGACTGATATATTGTTTTGCAAGAGGTCATTTCACCATTATCCTATTTAGATGAATTGACAAACCACGATGAGGCATATTTTAGAAAGACTGAGGAACTAAAATACATCTTTGCATCATCTGTTATTTTGGTAAGGGATGTAAATTATGATACCAAACATGGGAAGAAAATTTTTCATGAATACTATGAAAAATAAAATGTTACCTCCTGGGAGTTATAAAGCCACAAATGAGGAGAAATACTGTTTGAATTACCATGATTTAGAAGTGTTTACACCATTAGTTCTTTGCATTGGGACATCATTCATGACATTGTGGCCTAAAAATTACTTTAGACCAGAGAAAAACTGATTTTAATTCATACTTGTCAAAAATGATCAGTGAACTGTGGGAATCATGTATAAGGAAGGAGAAAAAAATGCAAAATAGACATTCCTTGGTAAGGCACACCAAAATGGTGGACACAAAAACCTGCAAATATTTGATGGCACAATTCTCAGGTTTGGACAACAATTTTGAGGATACTACATAGATATACAGGGCTCAGAATTGCCTATTAGGTATTGGCTCATGTAGCAGTGGTGCAGAACTGCATTGCCCCAAGGAAATCTCTGTAGGAATGCCTGTTCCATGAAAGGATTGCCTTACGGAGCACTGCACTGAAGCACACCTGTCCATGCATGGTGGACCCTGAAAAAGTATAATATAGCTACTCTTTGAGACGTACCGGGGACATGTTATAGGATTAGGACTCTAATTAGGGTGTGTTTATGAGCATGTGCCCAACATAACATTTAGGGTGCCTGTATTGCATGTTTAGTGCACCTGGGGCATGTGTGCCATGTTTTGCTGCAGAACTTCCTAACAATCTTCTGATGGTGTGGACATGCTTTAGGAGGCACTGTTTCCAAAAAAAATTCCTATTGGACACTGGAATACCTCCTGGAGCAACTTTACACATAGAGAGAACATAATCTGGTCAATCCATGAGTGAGACTTGGGAAGATATTGCATGTGGCAGCTACTCTAGGAAGGGGCTAGAACACGGATGCACCTCTTTTGAGACTAGTAGCATGAAAAAGAGGCCTCAATGGGGCACAATATGAGCTCTTGGATAAACCTAAGGCATGTGGTTGTTCTCCATACTAGGAACGGGCCAAACCCTGCGGCAATAATGAAGACTAACATTATGGAATCAGCACACTGAAACTCTCATCTGAAGAGCAGGGGAAAATCTTGATAGTGAGCTCTATTAGGCAACAGAATAGGCCTCTAAGGATACTTGTAGAATAGACTTTTAAACCCAGACTGGAAAATACATTAAAAAAACAAACTGCTGGGAACAGATCTCCATTGGCAAAAGATATCAAATGGAGAATTTAATAATTAATTCCCACCTTCAATGCTTTTATGTTGTGCGGGGGGACATTGTTCTATATCATCTAAAGAGAGTTATTGTAGCAATTAGGATTAGGGTACAGGAGGCTTGCCATCAGTCTCATGCTTAATTCAAGAGGCCACAGCTGACAAAGACTTGCTGATGAGCTGACCCTTCTTGTGGCTCAGAGGTTACAATAATCAATTAGAAGAAAGACCAGTGCAACTGCATCCAAAATATCTGCAACCAATAGTGACCTTTCAGCAATCCGAATGCCACTGACAGCATCCAGAATTTTCTACACCCAAAAATAGGGAGGCTGATAGCCTTGAGTTCCACAGACCCTAGAGTCCAACCTTGGATACAACCTGTAGGGGAGGCTGAACATTAGGAAAATTCACTGTGACAAAAGAGTTTGCAGCAAACAAAAAACCTACACACTTGCTTTAGACCACATTGAGAGAATCCTTGCAATTAAGGAGTCCCATAGTCCTTAAATGCTAGTTTTGCAGGACTCACATTATACTTTGCAGAACTGAATGCAGAAAAACAAGAATACAGTTATAGCTATTAATAAGAACACAATGGTCTTGCTTGGAGGTCTTGCTTGCAGCATTTTTTTAGTAGGACAAATATCTTCATCCTGGTATACATGGGTCACTGAATAGTGCTCAATAAAATCTACAAGGTCACAATAATAAACCTTGCTTGTCCTTTATGTTAAAACAGAAAAACCAAGTGGAACATTACTTCTTCTGATCTAAATATGTATAATAAAATAGTGGTGTGATTTACAGTCTTTCTTTTGTATTTTATTATAATCTGGAGTTTATGGCAGCTACTCTGTAAAGCTTGTAAGAACCAGTAATTTATATTTATTTTATACATACTGCATGTATAATATTCTTGTACAGCATTTTACATACTCAGAAAGCTGTAAGATAATTAACTAAGTAAACCACACAGCACATCTACAATAGGTAAGTATATATTATTATCTCTAGTGACAGAGGCTAAATGGCTTGATCATAGAACTATACACAATGTTTGTACCAAACTTTGTATATGAAGTGTTTATAGCTATGAAATAAGAATGTCTTTTAGCTTCTTACTACTTCACTTCTAGATGCCTATGAACTATTTCTTTGTGCTAAATCAGCAGCTATTTGTCCACAGCCGGGAGTGGAATGCAAGTGCCTAGTGGGCTACTTTTGGTAAGCAGAACTGGCGCTACGGGATGAGCCAAACGCTGGGTTAAGGTGCCTTCTTGACCTGACCAGCACTCTACCCATCCAGCCAGAAGGACCAGCCAGCGACCCACTTCTGGAAACAGCGCCGCTAGGAGGAAACCTTGACTGGCCATCAACAGCGGACTCCAATGTATAGGATAGATATACACGACACTGGTGCTTTATTGCAGCTGCTACATGTGTACGTGTGTGTGTATGTACGCATGTGGGTATTTAGGAGATAGTACCCCTCATAATTTGAAGGTTTGCATTTATGGTTTTTGACTCTATCAGTTTTGTACATTCCGTCTAATAAACCAGAATTTTTAAGGATTCTGGGAGTTAGTCATTTGTAGCCAATATTGTCTGGTAGAGTTGCCAATGGCAGACAGCTTATAGTACTCTGCTTTCTCATGAGGGCTTAAGTTTAGTTTATTCTTTCCTTAACTGTGGAATTCCCAGGTATTCATTTACAACTGTGCGCTAAAATAGTGAAGTAGTGTAACACTGTGGTTACATATAAAGGCCTTTTAAGGTGAAACTGGCCCCTAAGGCTAAATACAAATTCAGTTTTGTCAATGACACCTTCATTTTGCTCCCCTTTTTCATTCAATTCTTTACTATTATTATTGGTATGAGTAGATGAGCATAATGGCTAACAGGGACAAGGGTCTGGAAATGGAAATTACCAGAGCCAGGATAGAAATATAACTCAAAGAGCTCAGTGTGCTGAAGTTGACAAGTCTGGATAATTTCCATCCCAGAATTTTGACAGGGCTGGCACACGCTCAAAACTTAAATTGCAAAATGTACTTAGATCAGGTAGACTAGATAATCTTCCCAGCGTACTGGAAGAACCAGAACATGAAATTGCAATTTCAGGAGCAAGGATTTTTAACAAATTCCATCAAGTCTCTATATGCTGGAGAACAGAAAATGTAGTACATATTTTTAAGAATGGAACAATAGTGGCCTCATTAGTATGCAAGGCTTTAAAACAAATTTTGAAGAAAAGAACTACAGACATAGAGATAAATGGAATATGGGATAAAATACAACATTGGTTTAAGTTACATCTGTCCAACTAATCCAACATCTTTGACAAAATAACCAATTTGTTCCAAGAAGTCAATTCAGTAGCTCTCATCTATCTGGACCCTCAGTATTTGATTTGGTGCCATATGAAAAATTATTACTTAATTGAGAGAATTCAGAGATTAGTAAAAGAGCTATAAAGTAGGTAAGGAATTGGATAAGGGAGACTACAATGGTTGGGGCTGAAATTATAATTACTAGACTGAAGAAAGTTTACTAATGGTGTTCATGAATGGCTGGGCCTGGGATTCATCTTATATAACATTTTCATTAATGATCTTTGGCATAAAAAGTAGTAACGTGATAAATGAAATTTACTGATAACATAAAATTGAGAGACATTGTGAATAAAGAGGAAGTTAAGAAAACCAGAGGGGATTGACTATCTTGAGTATAGAAGTGATAGAAATGGAATGAACTACAATGAAAGTGCAAGGCCATGTACTTGGGGACTAACAAGAAAAAAATCTGTGATAATCTAGGACAGGGGTGGGCAGTTATTTTGGATGGAGGGCTGCTTAAAGAGTTTTGATGAGCTGTTGAGGGCCACAAGGGTAACCCTGCTCCTTGACAATTGCCCTTCCCCCTGGTCACCATCTTGGGACTGGAAGTCCCACCCCCTAACCCCTGACTTTTGCTACTGGAAGTCCTATCCCCTTGCCCACTGTGAGTATACCTTTGGGGGTGGGGTGGGGGCCATGTGAACCAGAAAAAAAAACAATAAACCATACCCTAAAAGTCAAACATCTACTATAACATATTTTAGTTTTGTTACAAAAATATTTTTGTCATGATTTGTGTTTGTTTAGTGTATATAGAGATGGCTGCAAAATACGTAAAAAATAAAGGCTTACACTTGTATTTTGTGTGTGGGTGAGTATGTAGTGTGTGGCTGGCAGTGGGTGTGTATGGTGGGGTGTGTGTGTTTGTGAGGAGGTGTTGCTGTGTGTGGGAGGACATAGGGTATGTTGTGGAGTGTGCGTAAATGTGGGGCAGTTGTGAGGGCAGGGTGTACGTGTGTGGGGTTTGTGTGGTGTAAGGGTAAGTGGGGGGCTGTGCGGACCCCCTACACACTCCCCGCCATGGTGCACAGTGCCCACTGCTGGCGGCAGCAGCAGGCAGGGGTCCTCGGGGCACTTGTGGTCTGCACAGCTGCTGCTGTCCAGCGACGCATGGCTCTGGCCAGAGCTACACATGGCAACAAGAAATGCAGCCAGGCTGGCTTGCCTATATCACACAGGGCTCCCTGCAGTGCACACGTAGCTCCTGGGACTTGTGCACCACTGGAGGAAACCCCAGTCAATGGAGAGGGCTACCTTCTATGCTCCCTGCTGCCACAGAAGCAGGGGGTGGAGCTTCCCACTACTTCTGGCAGAGTTCTGGCAGCCGCATGTTGTGAGGAAGGCAGCTGGGTCCATCGTGCAGGGCTTCCCCTGGTGGTGTGCAAGTTCTGGGAGCTGCACATGCAGTGCGGGGAGCCCTGTACCATAGAGGCAGGCTGGCCTGGTTGCACTCCTTGTTGCCATGTGCAGCTGTGGCTGGAGCTGCATGCCGTTGGGTGGCAGCGCCTGCATGGGCCACAAATGCCTTGAGGGCCCCTGCAGTGTGTGCTGTGCACCATGGGGGGGAGTATATGGGGGGATTCCACCATCCCCCCAACCTCCCTCACACCCACACTCTGCTCACCTGAGCTCCATGCTCCCATCACCAACCTGGGTGCGGGGTCTGTGCTCTTGCCAGTCCCAGCCCCAGCTCCATGCTCCATGTTCCATGCTCCCTGTCCCCCCCCACCCCCAGCTGCAGCTCCCCCCCTGCTGCAGCTCCCCCACCTCCACTGCTTCCCTAACTACTGCAAGCACTGTCTCAGGGAGACAAGGAGAAGCCACTCAAGACCAGGGAAGCTGAGCAGGTCCCCCAGCAGCTGCAGCAGTGGTGGCTGAGCCCTTCCATGTACCAGGGTGGCAGTGAGGTGCATGGGCTGGGCAAGGTATAATTATTTGGTGGATGCCCAGTGGCCAGATGGAATTGTCTGGTGGGCCAGATTCAGCCCACAGGCCATATTTTGCCTGCCCCTGATCTAGGAGCTCATCACATAGAAATGGCAGTATGGTAGAAAGCCACGCTTTATGGTCATTAAAGTCAGTGGAAAGGCTCACGTTGGCTTCAGCAAGCTTTGGATGACATTTTAGGAAAAAAACAAATGTTTATTTGTTAAACCAATGCATGACATATATTCACAATAATGCACAAAAAACACCCTTGCAATTGTGTGTAAAATACAAAAGGTGTTAGTTAAGCACCATTGATAAGTGAGCCTATTGCACTTTTGAGCAAATCAGCATGATTAAATTAGCAAGAAAAAACTATTTGGTCAGGAGATTAATAAGCAACCTCTAGGCATCTCTATAGGATAACATATGAGTACTTGACTTAGATGTATACTTTCATCTACATTTGTAATGATTACATAGTATCTGACAATTTAGTTGTCATGCAGCACATAAACTTGCTAGCCTTTGCACTTATACTCCTCTCAGAATGAGCTTGGTAGACAAAGTGTTCTTATTAACTGAACATGTACTACTATCCAGGAGGTCAAAAAAATGACTCCTGCAACAACCAGAAGTCAACTACGTATATAGTACTATCCATTTCACTTATGTGGTGGTTACTACACACTAAAATTCCCTGTTGAAGCATTTGAATTGCATTGATACAGAGCTGACACAATCAAGTTTACTCTCTTGTAATATACTTTCTATTACAGTAGTTTTTCATTACTGTATCAAATCTCTTTTAGCACATCTCCATTCAGCAAACTACAAAAAATAAAAACCGAAGTTCTAGTTTTCTGGACATGGCAGAATGACAGTCTTCTTGGAGGTAGAAGAAGTAATGGCCACAGAAAATTTCTTCTTTACTTCTCTGTGGTGATGATTTACTATTTGCATTATAGATTCCCAACCAAGATCTGGATCCCAGCCTATTAGGCACTATACATACATACAGTCAGAGTCCCTGTCTTGGAGCCTGATGTGAAGTCTATTGAAGTCAGTTGAAAAGTTTCCCTTTGACTCTAATGGGTCTTACAGCAGGTCCTTGGAGAGCTGAGAATTTAAATAAACAAGACAGACAAAAATGAGAGAAAATAATGATCATCTCCAGGGTTGGGAAAACTGAGGTGGAAAAATTAAAGTGACTTGCCCAAGGTCAAACAGGGCTTGTTTTCATTGGTGATAAAGATGAAATCTTGAATTAGCTGCTAACATAACCACTCTAGTGACACATGTTAGTTCCAATCAAGTGCTATTCATCCTCCAATGCCTTTACACAATTCTACCCACTGTTCCCTGAAAGGACAAACAAGAATGCAAGAATACATTTTCAGTACCACACATGAGAGAATGTAGCACAAATGTGGCCATGGCATCTCAAGTATTATTTTATAGTCTAGATGCTCTCATTAGACCAAACTAATATGAGGAAAATAACTCAAGTGTAGATAACTGAAGTTAGCTCTGCAGTCAAGATATACCCACAGGGTTTACAAGGTAGAGCTAAGAATGGAGTTCAATGTCCTGAGATCCATTCCTAGATTTTACTCACAATGGCTAGGGACAGACATTCAAAAAGTCTGAGCCTGAATTGATTCAATCTTTGCAGGTTAGTATAACCTGGCTAGGCTAAGTCAGTTTATCACAGCACAGACATCCCAGAAATGCAGGCATGAGCCTGCAGTGGCTCAGGTTAGAAGCCGGGGGGCGCTAGAGCAGCCCTCCCTTTCCTTCCAAAGTGCTGAGCTGATGGGTCTTTCCAAGTGGTGGGGTGGGGGGGGGGGGGGGGGAGGCCCTGGCAGGAAGCTCTGATTAGGGAGGGGTTTCCCCCCTTCCCCTTGCTGTTGATAACAGCATTGAGTTACACAGCAGGGAGTTACACATGGAATTGTTAACATTTATCAGCCCATCAACAAAACAACAGACTCTCTCATTAGTTCAAGTTCTTCTTAAATAACTTTTCCAAGGAAGGAATGGAGGGATAGAGGGATGCTACCAGCTACCTGTTGATTAGCTCCAAAAAGCCCTAAGCGGACACTGTCTTGTCTGCCTTTTTCCTGTCCCACACAGCATGGACTGTAGCCGGCACATGGTATGCTAGCTAATGCTTAGAGGTGTCTGTGTAAGTCACAGGGGAGGGGGAAATCCCTGCCTGATCAGGAAGTGGTGTGGGAGGGGAGCGGTCAGCATGGGGAAGCCAGGAGGACGCTGCTTTACCTGCAGTCTCTGGTGGAGCAACAGCCAGGGAGCAGAGGGGAGGGGACAGCCTCACTGGGCTAGAGCATAGAACAGAGCCCCGCCCAGTGTTGCAAAGCTTCTGGGATGCTGGAGTACTCTGATTTAACTTAAACCAGGAAGGTGTCTGGGACAGACATTGCATAAACTGGTTTAAGCCAAATCAGTTAAGTCTGATACTACATTCAACCAGGTTTATCTCAAACCGGTCTGAGTCATTTTGAACTGTTTTATGTGCACTAAATATCTGTTCTGTTACAGGTTTAAACCAGTTTATGATCACTTAAACCAGTTTATGTGTAATGGTCTGTCCCTAGCCAATAGTATCTTCCTCTCTAACTCTATAATAGGTAACCTTATAGAAGGTAAATCAGATATGGAAGGACACAAAGAGTGATATGCTGAGAGAGATAGAAGAGTGCTTATGATTCATTTTAAACTTTTACCCTCTTCCCATGGCCATGCTAATCAGAAAAAATAGATTTAATTTCTTTTCTTCAGTCTATATATTTTTATCTTTACTTTAAGTTTTTTATTGTTAACTTAAGCTGTGTGCATGCCATATCAACACAAACAGCATGAGAGAAATGTTGCTTTCCCAAGAGCATAAGAATGAAATGACATGGTTGTAATATATGTTTATCCCAAGGATCTCATATTTTCCACACAGTGTAAAGCTGTTCCTGTTCACATGTACTTGTCTTTTGTGTTGTAAGTTGAAATTTCACTGTAATGCCTTATTGGAAAATCCTGATAATAGGCACAAAATTCAAGGCTGTTCATAAACACAGGATCATTTAACAGTGACCATCCCATATGTGTGTGCTAAGGCAGGGCTGTTCATGCCTTGCAGGCCACACCTGTAAGGACTGCACCAAGATGAATCATGGCCTGCCCAGGCTGCATACCCTGTGGATGCTCTCCTCCACTACACCACATGCCCATGACAGCCTCTTGCATCATGTGCCCATAAATCTCCTACCACTGCTACACTGCACACTTGCAGCCTCCTCACTGTACAGTGGCCACAACCCCCTCTGCTGCATGTCCTTAATCCTCCCCTGTTATATTATATAGGCTCCCCACCACTGCAAATACATCTGCGACCCTCACTGATGACCCCATCTCCTGCTGTACTGCAGGTCCCAGGCTCACCCTCAGTTCCCTTTGCGGCTGTACCACCATACTGCCCTGCCCCTCTGGAGACTCTGCTGCTGTTGCAACTGGAGTGATGGAAGAAGTGACTGCCAGGGGCCAGAATTTAACCTCTTAGGCCACCAGGTGATAGCCCCTGTGCTAATGTATGGCAGAATCCTGCATACCTGTACTGACATGAGTAGCTGTATTCACTTTGAATAGTCACCATTAACCTGAATGAGAATATTTGTGTGAGAGAAAGTGCTCAAATGTGTATGCACTTGCTGGACAGTGTATGTGATTGTGTGAATATTTTCTACAGTAAAAATCCTTTCTTCCCATGTGGTATGACTCCATTTGTAAAATTATTTAAATTAAAAACTAAAATCCAACTGCAAGCCAAAATCAGATAGACTATGTGAACCTACAAAACTACTGTGTCTCTTTAAAATTTCTTTTAATTAATTTTATTTATTAAGGGGAGTACATTAGTTTCCTTAAAGCTCTGCCCTAAACTTAATCAGCATTTTTTTTCATGTCAGACCACTTGAACACCCTCCTACTTGTATGTAGTTCCAGTGGTTATTAGCAGTCACTATTTATGCATTTGCAGACCATGTATGTATCATGTGAAAAATGTCAAATATTGAATAGAAGTGAACTCTCCCACCCCTCGCATAACACACTGTGTATCATGTAAGTAGGACAGTTTTCATAGGAATGAATTTCAGCTGAGAAAAATTTTAGGCTGCATAGGCAATATACACTGAAGGAATAAACTACTTCTACTTATTACAGCCCTCTCTGCTACTTTTATGTGCAAGCTTTGTCATGTTGTTTTTGTTTAAAAAGAGGAACCCTGCTGAAAACAAATATTTGAGAGTAAAAAATAAGCCTGTATGTAGTTTCAGAAAACTTTAAGAGATTTCTGCTTCCCAAAGGTGAAACACTATCAAAACCTATAGCTGTTTGACATTGCCTTCATCTCACCTTGGAAAACTAAGGCTGTATTCTAGCACATAGGGAGTGGCAAGGGTAGATTCATCTTCAGTCACTTTCACAGTGATCACCATTATGTGTGTACTTCTTAAAGTGAGTCATGATTGGCCTTGGCCACGAAACCTCAATTTTAGTTCTACATTCTGAATGCTGACCTTTCCATGTTGTGGCAGGTGAACCACAGTCACCTCATATCTTATACAACTCACTGTCTATTCATATTTGTCATGCTTTAATAAACATTGCAACCCATGTTTTTAAATTATGGTTTCTATACCGCCATAGGCTTTCTTCTGTTGGGCATCACAAAACACATAATAAGGATTAAAGGGCAATGCAAAACATTAGAATAAAACACAAATAATGCTTTAGAATATAACACACTTGTTAGCAGCTGTTCCTTTGGCTTGAGACTGCAGTTCCTTAATGCTGATGAATTACTCCTTCATGTTGCTAGGTGCCTATCACCCTGCAGCAACCACATACACATCAGGCACTGAATGTGGTTAAATCGAGAAAGAAATATTTTAGCACTTGCATGGTGGAAAGAATAGATACATTTGTCTTATTTTTGTGGCCCTGTTGCCTTTTTTGTTAAGAAATCAAAATCAAACAGTTATGTCTGAAGGAGGAGAGTTACAGTACCAAGTACTTTTCTGATAGTATGGCAAACTCACATACTCATTGTACCTTTATTGTTAACTGCTGCTATTAGGATAAGTGTTCCCCACTAAAGTAACCAACCTGCTGGAATATGACATTTTAGAAAATTGCCATTTTTAGTTTGTAGGTTTCCATAGGTTTTTCAAATCAAAAGGGACAATTATGATAATCTATTCTGTAGCCATAGGATTTTACCCAGGAAGCCCATAAGCCTGGGCTAGAGCAAATTTCTGTACATATTTCTTCCATTATCTCACTCTGCTGGGCATTTGTAGAATAAGTAGATTCACAGGATACTACTGAATCCTAGCCAATCAGAGCTATGTTTTGCAACATGAGTGCAATGCGTTCACTATACTTGCAGATGTGCATGCACTAAATATGCCAGGGCTGGATCTGGTACAGCTACCACATTGTGTTTTTCCTGAGTACAACAGGCATGCATATAGCTTTTGCTAATATCCTCACTTTAGTCACATTTGGTAGCTTTTTTTCCTTGACAAAATATATTAAACTGTTCTAATTTCCAGTTTGCATAATAAAGTTCATGATGTCATTACTGTTGCATGCTTGTCCTGAATGCAATTGGCAACCTAATGCCTGGATGTGCTGAGGCAGAGATATTATAGGCAGAATACTTTTATTCTTAGACCTTGAACTCAGATATGTAGGTTCAAACCAATAAGTACCCTAGAACCCCGAAATATTATGCATTTTTCCACCTCTAGTATTCACAGACTGGATCCCTGATTTCCTGTGAATCCTAGTGATGCAAGGAAGGCCCATAACCACAAAAATAACAATGTGTTGGATGAAATGGAGACACACTGGAGATGGAAAAATAAAAAGAACATGTATTCACTAAATCTTGCCTCCTGATTCACTTTATCTGTATTTATGCATATTGGGGGTTTTTTGCTAACATTTAAATGACCAGTTTTGAGTGCAGTTAAGTTGCTGAAGCTTCATATATAACTGCTTCATCTCCTGACTGGCTTCTCACAATCACTGTACTTAAGGCTGAAAATAAAATGTAGGGATTATTTGCTGGGTTGCTACAAGATTATTAAGAAATATGCATATTACAAAGGAGATAGCTTTTTCTTAGGGACCCTAGATCAATAAAGATGTACTGGGGCACCACTAGAATAAAAATAGTATAGATATGTAGGAATCAATACAAGGTGCAACACATATATTATTAATGTACTAGAAAAATGCCTAACATAATATTGGTAGTGTTGAAGTGATGTTGTTGCCATGATTGTCTGGGGAAAATTTAACATACGAGTGTATAACATAATAGTATATTATTTGAGAAATAGCATGGGACCATGTAAATAAAGTCTGTTTTGTATAGGGAAGACATAAGGGAGCACCGTTGAATTTGCATTGCAACCAGTTCATGACCGTTGAATTTGCATTGCAACCAATTCATGACCTATGAATGCTTGAAAGAGCAAACATTATGTCTTCCTAGCATGCGTTCCTGTAAGGGAACAGGAAATAAGCCCTTGCACAGGCAGGTGGCAGTGGCATTCAGCCCTAGGGTTTTGGAGCTGCACCAAAGCAGTGGCTCCCATTGCCGCCATGCAGATAAACCAGTGAACTCAGAAAGCTCATTATATATGTGCAGCACAACTGAAAGGCATTCAGTCTCAGTCTGCCACACCTGCCGGACCCATAGAATACGTTTCTTATGAATTTGAGAAAGTGTATCAGAATTTGGCTTTTGTTTTTTCTGTCCCTCTGTTTTTCAGTCACTAAAATGGGAACAGTTTCATCTCACAGGAATATGTAGGTTTACTTCAATAACCTTTATATCCTAAAAATCTTACAGAAGGAACAAGTATTTTGACTTCAAAATGACATGGAAAGAAAAATAGGTGATTACTTAACATTACTGATATCCCAGGAGATATTAGACCAACATCTGAAAACTGAGATTCTCTCAGAGACAGGATATGACCATTTTGTTTTAAAATCCTATAGAAATAATGTTCCTGGAAATATTAATATTAAAATGAGCACATTGTCTGGACAGTTCGTCAAATACCATGGTGTAGAAATGGACTGGATATTATCGAAAGTCTGACAAATTATAATGTTTTTAAACTCTTTTTTCTTTTATTTGAAGGACTGTTCTGGACTGAAGAACATCTATATATTTAAGTGCTGTAGCATGTCAACAGGCAGTGAACCAGACTTGCTTGTCTTGCTTTACCAGCAGACATTTTAATTGGTTTTAAAAGTAATCTTTTCTTTATAAACTTGGAAGATGATACAAAAGCAATGAAACATGAATGAAGCCAACTTCATAGACCATTTGCAAAACACCTAGCTTGAAATGTACTTAGCAAGAAGGTTATGGAGGGAACTGTATTAAAGGACTATGCCACTGACTTTAAAAAACGATGACACCTCTGACTCCTACTCAGCAGGTGAAAATACAAACACAGGAGGTGAATCATGATCAAACAGTTCTGTAGGGGGCTTGTATTTTGTACACATGCAAGCCTGAGTGAGGGTCTATGACCCATGGCAAATAATCTATATTATACTCTAGTTCCTGCTATGGGAGCAGTCACTGCACATTTTGAGAGTGAAGTGCAGTGAAGAAGAATTAATATTTCCTTTTTATAGGTCAGGTTGTTAGTGACATTCTGAAATAAGCAAAACTTAATGTAAAATGCACAAAATGGTGACTCCATCACATAAAAAAGCTAAAAATTTTGCATTCAAGCAGAAATTCTGTTTCTTTTATTGTCTTAAGTCTGAAGAAGCTTCTGGCGCGGCTGACAGAGGAAATCACTGATACCAACACTGATTTTAGAAGGTAGTTATTAAACATATGTTTTGCTTCAGGATGAAATGACTACAAGCAGGCTTATTTTTCTTTACTCTCATACTTTTATCAAAGGACTAGATCAATCTCTTAATGAGGATTTTATGAAGGAACTTTTCCTTCAGAGTCTCAGCTAAAATTTTAAGCCTTGTCCCTTTTTATAGATTTTATAGCTAGTTAAAAATGCCTATGTCGCTTCCTCCAGCTTTAAGTGAGGAAAAACTCACTCTAATAAGTGCCTTACAATTTAAAAAATGACATTTAATATCAAATTTAATACCAGCAAAAAAAATAAAATGAATGACAGACTCTTGTTCAGAGCACAAAGAAAGACCTAAGAAGACAACATTTGACTGTGTAGAGCAATCCATTCCACTCTGCTTTTGGCTAAGATCAAAGATGCTGGGTATTTACTAGGGCTGTGTGAAGCTTTGGTCACTGATTTGATTCAGCAGAGATTTGGCCCGATTCAGTGGCCAAATCTCCGAATCTGAATCAAATCAGGAGACCCTTTAATCTCCCCAAATTTAATTGGAACCCTTCGAATCGATTTGGAGAGATTCGATGATTTGGACATAGACACAGCTTTAAATGTTGTTTTTTACATACCTCAAGGTACCAGGCAACTTGTGAATGCTGAGATGGTGGGGAGGATGCAGCTTCCCATGGGAGCATGGTGGGGTCCCCAGCTTGCTCAACCTAGAAGTGGACCAGAAACCCCTCCATGGAGCATGCAGAGGACCCTCCCCACACCCCCTGGCTCAGTGACTAGTGAGTCCTGGGTTTGGGGGGGCACCCAGGGTCCCCCTGTGGCCAATCGAAGTACTTCTGGTTCACTTTTGGGTCTGCCACTGAGCACTCAGGGGGCCACCTGCGTTCTTGTGAGATGCTCCATCTACCCCACCATCTCAGCATTCACCAGCTGCACCTGGTACCTCGAGGTATGTAGAAAAAACATTTAAAGCTGTGTCTATAGCTGAATTGCTGATTCTCCAAATCAGCATCGAATCTTCAGATTCAGATTTGGCTGAATTGAATCGGGACAGTGATCCAAATCAGTGAATTGAATCACTGTCCCCTGAATCGAGCCAAATCTGAATTGAATATGGCCCGCGTTGCACACCCCTAGTATCTACACTAAGGTGGCTAGCTAGCTGGGTCTCTGTTTCAGCTAAGCCCACTATGTCTCACTACACATGCACTGCAGACAGAAAAACTCTACCATGGCCACAAATGTCTCAATCCAGAGAGGCATCTTTAAGATGGCAGGCCTACCTGGGTGCACCCACAGACCACTGTGTGAGACACATGCCAGGGGGCACCATTCTGGGAACAGTAGACTCATGTTTGCTGGCACCATGGAAGAAAGTCAGTGTCTCCTAGCACGATCCTAATCCCTCACATTTTATTTGTCCTGAAAGGATTGAGAGTTGGTGACAAAATGGATGCACTTTCCCCAGTGGGCCAGCTACAAGTTCCTGCACATTCCCTACATGCAGGGCTTTACAGTCTCTAACTCCCATGATTCTACCTCCTGAGGTAGATTCTTCCCACAAATCTGATGTGCTTCTTTGCAAAACACTGATAACAAAGGGCCCATCTGAAGCTTTTCCTTGTGCAAAGAATTTACTCATTTCACTGTGAATTCTACCTATTGAGATCAGGCTCTTATTTTACATTCTAACTTTGTTCTAAGTTCCCATAGATTCTAGTGGGAATTGTCTATTGCAATTTTGTAGTATTGAATATATTACTGTATTTATAATAACTACCCATGCACATCTCCCTAAAGAATTTTAAAATGTAATGTATGATTAATAGGATGGCTAGTGTTTATTATACAGTTCTCTATAAAATAAACACTCTGCATTTGGTTTGTCTCAGTACCAGGGAGTTATTAAACTGTAAGCAAATGATACATATGCTAGGGCTGGCCTTTTATTTCTGATGACATCCACAAATCACTCAAGACTTATCTTATGACTCATGACTCCTGATTAAAAGAAACCGTTTACTACCACACTAATGGATATCATTCATTTCATGTGCTTGAAGCAGAAAAACTTTCCGTTCTGTAACCCTTCTCAACAGGATGAAGTCCCAGCGACATTCTCAGCTATGATCCACTAATTGCAACAGTTCTGAAAGTCTAGGCAGTGCCTGCTGTGCAGATTCCAAACCCATTGCCAAAAAACCTGAGACCAAGAGGAACCACCACCACTAACATCCAAGCTACGATTCAAGTAAGAAAATGGATGATCTAATATAAAGAAAGAATTTCATGCCTGAGCCTTTCCTAGTTTCTCCTGGTATTTCTGTTTATCTTGTACCTATCAACCCTGTAGAATCTGAGCATTTCAGAATCCTATTGCATTTGTTCTCACAACAGCTACGTGAAATTACTACTCTTATCTTCATTTTATACGTAGAAATGAAAGTATTCAACAATGGTCACAGAATCTGTTACAAAGGGAACTGAACTCAAAATCCACAAGATTCACTTCTGTAGTTTAACTATCTTGTCAGTAAGACAATTGTGTCTTCTCTGGAAGGGCCCAAGATGACAGCATGCCTATACTACTTCATTCTAACCATGTATATTGACACTTTTTTTTCTTAAGTAGTCAGAAAAAATTATGACATATATATTTTAAAAAGTTCAAAGTCCTTCCCAAGCCAAGATGGCCCATTAGACTATAGCAGTCAAGGCACACCAGTTTATGAAGCCATGGCACAGAAGGGGGTGATGTCACTAGCACCATGTCTGTCTTTGGGACTCAGCCCAAATGACTGCATCCTTATGTAACACCCACACACACTTATGCTGTGCATGGCAGGTAGGGTGGCCACTGATGATCCTCAGAATACAGGACTTGGGTAGACCCCCATGGCCAATTAGTGGTGAGGTGTGAGGCTCCTGCCTCCTCAGCCAATCAGCAGTGAGCGATGGGGACATCAGGGTCTTTGGCCAATCAACAGCAAGGGGTGTAGCCACCACAAAAAAGCCATCTCCTTACCTTCCTCCCTCCCTGGCTGGGAACCTGCTCCTTCTGGCTGTGCACCACCTTAGCTCTAAGCACAGTCAATAGAATTGCAAGGACAAGAGACTGACATGTATTTCCACCAATGAACTGAAAGACAGGACTTTTTATAGTCCTGTCCTCATTCAGAAATGGACAGGGGATAAAAAGTTTAAAACCAGGATGCTCCGGTATAAAACAGGGCCAATGGCCATCCTAATGGTAGGGTGTGTGCCTTTGGTTGTTGTGCATTGTGTGCTTTTTTTCTATGTTTACCTTTTTTTTTCTTTTTTCATTTTTTCTTCTGGCCTTTTGTTTTAAGGAGAAAACATGGAGCCTTGTATCTGGGTAAGATATGTAAAATTCTCTGGCCTGATTGTCCAGGGGGAGCAGAAGCTTCTTCAGCCAGATTGGTTAAGAGAGAGGCGAGTGTGGCACTCCCTGATTGGACAAGGTGTGGGTGATGCCATACCTCAGATATAAGGACAATTCAACTAAGGTTTTCTCTCTTTCTCCTGTGGCTGTTAAGAGTGCAAAGCTGAATTAGGAGCCAGAGAAATTGCTCCTCATGGCGGGTGTCCCCCACCTCTTCACTGGCGAGGTGAGCTAAAGCTATGTGAAGGGAAAGCCTTAGGTACAGGGAGAAAAAGTTTGTCTCAGAGTTTGAGACCCTATTCCCTCCCTTTTCTTTCCCCAGGTTCCCCCCCCCCCGAGTTTTGAGTGGGATAATACCACAGGGGTATTAATCCCTGGAGCAGACTGACCAGGAATGGCATCCTGGCAATTATTGGCCTTATAGGCCTAGTCTCCCTCCGTTGTTTTGTAATTGTTGTGTCTCAGCATGGTGGTATAGCTGAGATGAGATGTCCGGGCAGCAGCCATATAGGCTTGGGCCCCTTTTCCTGTTTCACAGCTGTTGTGTCTCAGCCTAGCTGTGTGGCTGAACACCAGCTGTATGTTTGGCTGGCATATTTGGGCCAGGGTGGAGCCTGGCACAGTTTGGGCTAGACTGAGACCAGGCATTTTTAAATTGTTGAACCAGGCCTCAGTGCAGTATAGGCCTGGCTGGGTTTTGCTGCTTAGTCCTCCAGGACCAATGCAGATAGGCCTGAGCCCTTCTGAGTTCTTTTGCAGTTTTCTGCCCCAGCAGAGCTAGGATTGGGACTAGAATTTTGGGGTGTGATACACTGATGAAAACTGCAGTTAACCTCTCAAAGCCACCACGAGGAAGTGGAGGTTGGCACTCTACCAAGTCTCCAGGAACAACAGGGCTCCTCGTAATGCAGAAGGACTGACATTCTTGAGCAGCTCCCTGTGGAGCAGCAAACCCAAGGAGCAGCTTATAGGACTCTCTGGTGTGGGCCTTTTCTCCAGCACATTGCTGAATGGCAGGTAGAGGGGTGCTCGTCCCTGGAACTACCCTTTGGAGAGTCCCAAAATCCCAAACTGCTTGGGCATGGCTGAAGTCTCCCCAAGAGGGTGCAACTTAGAGACTTTGCCTTGTAGTTAATAGTGTTTTAAACTGTATTTGGTATTTTCCTTTGTCTTTCTTGCCTTTATTTTCTGTAATAAATTTGTTCTTTTGTGTTTATACTGCTTGCGAGGCGTGGCTTTTGTTTATGTGGGACACCCCAACAAATGTTGTTTTCCCAGATTTCTGGATGGGGGCTCAAGCCACTGGCATGACTTATTGGGCACCCCAAAATGTGAACCTGGCCCTTCTTGCTGCCAACCAGTATCTGAAAGAAGGGTTACACTTATTTACATAGTTGGTTGACTTTGGCTTTTGGTATAAGGCTGAAGCAAGCCTTAAATTCAACCTTTTTGATATGTAGCAAAATGCCTTAAGTACTAAGCCACTGAACCATATAAATACATATATTGACCAAACAAAATTGCCTCTCTTACATGCAAACATATAATTCATTTTCTTCTCTGTAGAGTATCTCCCTCTGTAGGAGTCAGTCTTTAATTGCTGGTGGCGTGCTGAAAAGTTTGAATGTTCTTATATTTAGGAAACACACAACTTGTTTGTGTGTTATTTTCTTTGGGGCTGGATGAGTCTTTGGCACTATCTTTTTTTATTAATATCCAAACCAGTGCTTTCACAAATGCATCTTTATTTCCTAAGGCTTCAAGCAATTTGAAATTAGCCTTTATAGCAGCTGGCCCTTGGAAGTCCACCAAGGAAATTGTTCTTCTTTAAAAATCTAATAATGAAATGGAATCTAGAGTGCACAGTATATTTTATACATGATACTGTGAACTCTTCTTTTATTTATCTTCATGGTTTCTGTATATTGCTCCTGAGTTATCCTTTGCACTATAGTGAAGATAAATGACAGAGCACAATACTCCATCATGAGTTCTCTCTCTAGATATACTGAATATAAGTACAGATCCATTGTACTTACTTTGCTGACATGGGACAATTTGAGAACAGTTGTTGTGAATACCCATTTTATCTAAAACCTGCATAGACCAGAAGTGACAATGGTGGAGAATAGTTGGGACCAAAATGTAAAGGACCAGACCCTGCTATCAACAATATCTGCAGTGTGGGAGCTGCTTTGCCAAGGTATGTATGCTACAGATATTCAAGTGACTCTCCTATTGAGTGATTGCCTTCAGTGCTCAATTCCTTTCTTCCTCACTACCAGAGACTACTTTTTCAATCTGTATCCATGTCTATAACAATCAGACTACAGAAACTGATGTAAAAGAAGGCTCAGGGCCTGAAGTATGTGCAGCCCAAAAAACACTGTCCTAAAATAGAACTAGCTCATTCAGAGAGGAGACAAGTTTGATGGGATAATTAATCATTCTCACAAGATTTGTGGGGAGAAGGCTTTTAGTATATACTCTCCTAAGCATTTTTAAAGACAAAGAAAAAATGAACCATGTATCTTCAATAACTGCTTATCACGTCATCGCCAGCAAAAGGCAGCTATTATCCTGTGCCAGCAAGCCAGT